>NC_050522.1:206598-275347 GCF_002922805.2 Oryzias melastigma | reverse complement strand
AAAAAAAAAAAAAAAAAAAAAAAAATGACGCTTCGACAACCAAATTATTCATCGACTATTTTATAGTTGATTAGTCGAATAATCGTGGTAGCCCTAGTGACAACACAGCGATGGGGCGATGGGATATGCCGAAAGGAGAACATTTCAGTAGAAAATAAAACAAATGATTTGATGTACAGAGAAAAATGCTGTTTGTAGGAATCCAATGATTTAAATTACTTTTTAATGTTAAACGTTCTTTCTGATGAGACACTTTTCAGGACCTTGTTCACGTTCTAGTTTCTTTTCTCATTTTAAACCACTATAATATGATACATTGCTTCGAAAACCAAATTTGTTTTAAATTTTTTCATGGCTTTGATTGACTAGAGCTTGTATATCTCCAGTTCTTCTTTGCAGTGCAGCAGAAACCCTCCTCTTCCTCACATGGTTCTAAGAAAATTCTATTTGTACCAGCAGGAAGAGACACTAGCATGTGTTCATGTGTCAATGGAGAACCACCATTTTGAATCATCAAGTATCTTTCTTCAATTAAAACAATCAATAACATACATCCATGCAAAGATTTTTTAAGATTGAGATTTAATATACCAGAAAATGTATAAAAGAAACAAAATTCCTTCATTTAGCTATAATAATATTCAATTTGGTTATATTAATAAAGACAAAAGAATACAATTTTTGTTTAATCGTTTTATTATTTTAGGGAATTTTTTTATTCACAAATGTCTTTTTTTTTTAATTAAGCCCCGACTTCAGAAATGATTTCAACATTTTATGTAAATCCCTTTAAAGACTAGAAAATAAAAATGCTGTGAAACTTTTAGATAATTTATCAGTTTATTCAATCTAGTGCCTATTTCCTTTTTTTATTTATCTATAATTTTGGGTTGTTTTGTGACACTACAACAGTGACGGGCATTGACATCATCAGTCAGATTTACAAACTTTGGGGGCTGAACCCCCTGTGTAGAGGTATTAAATACATATTTATAAGAATAAAGAAAGAACTTGAAAGCTCTGACCCTATCTGGCAACCCTCCATACAGAGCAGCTTATTCACATTTGACTGACAACAGATAAAATGTTGTTTAAAATTTCAGTTCAACATTTTACTTCTGTTTACAAACTGTAGCATTTAAAAAAAAATCACCAAATACTTGTTATTGACTTAGTTTTACTTCTGAATGAAGTCTGTGCTGCTCCTTCTGAAGAAACAGATGGATGTTCTGTTTGTAGAAGTCTTCTTTTTCTTTCTTCAGTGCTAAAAGTCTCACTGTCTCAGTAGAGATCACTACCAATAATGTGTCTAAACAAAATCTTGAATTTTGGAGTTTAAAAACCAAATCCTCAATTTAGAAATTGATGCTAAACAACATTAAAGAGTAACTGGACGGCTGCACTTGTTTTACTACCACTAAATCTACTATATTTTAGCCACGGTGTCACACACACTCTCTGGGCTCACCAGCGCCCTCTGCTGGCGGCATGCATATGGTGGTGAGGCAGGCGGAGTGTCTGCCGCACCTAGTGTGTTTTTGAAGCGCATTTTTAGCAGATAAAAAGACTAAATGAGTCCCAAACTGGAACCAATGTAATCAGAAAGATAGCAAGAGATAAACAAATCAGGTCAATTCAAAATAAAGCGCATTTTATGATGATAGAAAGGTCGAAACAACACAGGCATGTGTCAGCTGCAGCTACAGTCAGTGTGTGCGACGCTGGGTGAGGCTGGGTGAGGCTGGGGGCGCTGCTGCCTCACCCAGCGCTGTCTAGCATATTTGGACAGGGAACTTGTACATTTGCTGCTTTTTAAATTATTATTATTATTATTATTTTACCAAGAAACGTTTAAAACCCGAAAAAAAATTGGTAATCATAGAAAATAACATGTCAAAAAAATAACATTTGATTTCTTATTTTAAAATTTTAAAAGTATATTCATCTTATTGAATTTATGCATTTTTTTAGCTATATTTTGCTGGTGAAGCTCACCCTCACCTGCCTCCCCTGACTGCACGTCACTGCGATTACAATTATGTTATTTTGTGTTATTTATTTTTCTTTTATAAATTGATTTTTTAAATTCGTTTTTAGCTGCTGAGACTGTATTGATGTTTGTTGCTTGTAAGGTGGTACAACACTCTTTGTTTTGTAATTTTCATTGTGTTATGTAATGTTGAATTTGTTAAGAAAAATCTCTTTTCACTATAAAACTTTGATTTTGTTTGTTGCATTTTTTATAAACTTGATCTGGAATCAGTCAGTTTAGTTAACAACATTAAAGGCTTTCTCCATTAATTCCAATGTTGTTATTTATGAATTACACTTATTGACTACCTTTTGTAGGAACAAAAACACAGAGTTCTACATCATAAACCCCGAAAATGTATTTATATTTGAGTCTAATTATGCATAAATAATGACACAGACTGTGATCTTATCTTTGAAATTCCTTCAAAGTAAAACAGGATTAGCAGTCTACATCCGTGCTAGAACATCAGAAGCATAATTGGCACATCGCTGCTTTGAACCAACAGCTAATGATGAATATGTATCTTCCTGTAAAGTAGGTACAAGTCATCTGTTTGAAATAACCTGCCTGAAGTCAGAAAGAGACATTTTCTTATCACTCTCAATACAAAGATAAATGAGGAATTCTCAATAATCAAAAACCAGAGTGTGCCGTTCTGCCCCTTTTTTCAGTTTGAGCTTGAGATTATGATTTTTCTTTAACATTTTAATGTTAAGGATGTAAAATCAACAGAAACATCATCTCAAAGGTTTTAAGGTTCTGTTTTGGGTTTAATTTCCTTCATTTCTGGTTGTTTGTGTAGGTGTGTTCACTTGTGCTTTTGTTTTTCTCTGATGGATACTTTGGTAAATTTCATGTCCACACCTGGTTACCACTGATCGCTATCAGCTGTTTAGCAGGTACCAGCTCTCAGCATTGGTAAATCTTGCTAGCGAACTCCATCATAGCTAGCAAGCTCCACTGAATCAATCTCTATTGCAGCATGCTAGCGAGTTCTGGTGTAGTGAGGAAGTGAGCGCCACTCTAGCATGCTAGCGAGCTCCTCTATATTGAGCTAGTGAGCTCCCTGTCCACCAGCTGGCTGGCTAGCGTAGAGAGCTAACCCACAGAGTGTCCACCTAAGCCAAAGTAAGCAAACACAGGTGGGACCACCACAGAAACTGACGACAAACCCATTTGGGGTCCACATTTTTTGCCCAGTTTCAAACCATATGACGCCGACTTGGCCTTGTTGGCTGGGTCATTTCCTCGCATCACTTCCTCCATGTTTCGCTTTTTGTCACATTTTAGTTTTGTCAAGTTCATGCCTTACATGCAGACAAAGGCGTTTGTCTTGGGTTGTCCGAGCCCATGGAGAGCTGTAGAGAGCAGGACTGCATCTCAAGGTGATTGCAGGTGTGAATTTGAGTTCTTTTGAGGCCACTTAAGGTCATGAAAATGTGTAGCATCATTTCCCATTATTGTGTGTATAGCAAGTATATCGTGAAGTATCTGTAAAGATAATAGGTTATACACATTTGATCACCCCTACAGACCATCTGGTGTGCTGAGGTCTGTGGATCAGAACCTGGTGATGGTCCCTCACGCACTTTGGGTCAGAGGCTGTTGCTCCTAAACTCTAGAATGAACTCCCTCTCTCCCTGCATTCTCTGGACTTTGTTCACTCTTAAAAGACAACTTAAAACCTTTTATTTTTCTCAGCATTTTAACTGAATCTGTTTTAATTGGGCTTTTGATTGTTTTATGTGGTGCTTGCTCTTGTCTGTTTTGTCTCTTAGCTTGTGAGGTTTTATTTAATATGTTTTAACCTGCAAAGCTTTGTCTCATGTTTTTACCTTCTGAAGTTTTTGTTTTGATGCTTTTAACTTGTGAAGTACCTTGTGACTTTTGTCCTAAAAGGTGCTATATAAATAAAAAGTACTTACGTACTTGTGACATGTGGTGGATGCAGTCATACGGTGGCATTTGTGCAGTTGTTAGGTATGGGTCCTTACTTACCAAATGCAAGTGCAGCACACCTGAGGGGGGGTGGTTAAGTGCCCATAAGATGCCTGTTGGATGTCCACACAAACTACACAAAAACGCTCGTATTGGGTTAGTATTTAACCCACTGATCATGTCACATGTCCAGAGATGAGTTTTATGATTGGCTGATGCGATGCAGCGACCTGTCCAACTTCTGTGACCTGCTGTGAACTGCAGCCAGACATTCCAGGGTTGCGCAGCGTGCACTCTCATGCTCGCCTTGTCATTGGCTTTATATGAGCCCGCCCACTATTGCAGGAAATGCAAAGGGATTGGGTAGAACTTCAAAGTACTGAAGAGAGTAGAAGTGTTTGTCCAAACATGTCCAAAGACAAATACACGTGCAATGAAACTTAGAACTGACATCCGGCACCGTTTGCAGCAGCTTCTTTTGATAGAACTGCATAAATCATAACGGTTCCTACTTGGAAATGAACTTGGGATCTAGTCTGCATGTTCAAACTTTTTATTTTGCTAATCGATTTTGAACATCTGTACGAAGGCCAGGCTCAACACTTTTTACTGCTGCTTTGGTTTGGCTGAGGTGCTGCAAGACAGTTTGTGAGGACACTGTGAGTTACAGTGATAAGTGATTAAGACAAAAAGATCGTCAGGAAAACAGTGTAAGAAGCAATGTGGGTCACTTTAAAAGTTGTTTTTATGAGCCTGAATTCATCCAACCACTGTTTAATGAGTTGCTGTTGCATCCTGCTCCACGTTTGTCCATTAATGCCCGGCTACGGTGGCTGTTTCTGTTCAGTTGTTCCACTTCCAGCACAGGCCGTATTCAGACTGAGGAATCTCATAGCGAACTAAAGTTCAGTCCGATTGGAAATCAGCCGAGACCATCTTGAAAGATGAGTCTGAGTGGTTTCTGGTCCCAGACCAGTGTTCCCTTACACGTATTCACACTGAAAATTTGTTCTGGAATATTCAGGGAAACAAAAAACTCTGGTTCACATTAAGCAAATCAAATGTGTCTAATCTAAATACACGCAAAGTGTTCATCAAGACCCGTAGAAAAGAATGTGCATGGTAAATATAAACTCACCGAGTGGTCTACGACTTTGATATTTCCTGCAGGCTGTGTCGACAGAACATATTCACACATAAGGGTAGTTGTGAGTAAGACTTTAGGTTTTGTTCTCTCGTTTTCTTTGTTGTGTTGTACTCATTGACCGATAATCTGGAACAAACATTCAGTCTGAATTCACAGAAGCGGATTCTGGTCTGGGACCAGGAACTGCTCTCTGACCAATTTTTCAAGGTGGTCTTGGTTCGTTTTCAATAGGACTGAGCTTCCGTTGGCTTTGAGATTCCTCAGTCTGAATAGGCTATGGACCCAGAACGGAACAACTGGACCAAAATGGCCAATGTTGCCAGCGGTGATTTGCTGTAAACTGATTAGGAATGAAGCAACTGGTGTAAAGCAAAGATTGTTGCTGTGACGTCATCCTAAAAGCTACATTGTAGTTCCTTAGCAGAATTATGTAAAAACAATGCCATAACTCCACAACGATGAGACACGGCAAGTCACTGAAGTTTGGTGGAATGAATACAGGCTCACTAAACAATAGTTCGTGAGACTCAATTTGAGAAGTTTCAGTGGCGGCTGGACTGACGGATTATCCTGAAGCTCCTTCTTCAATCCTGCTGCAGTTCTTTTGTCTGCAAGGTCACAGAAGTGGTGGGTTTTGGAATTAGAGGGAAAAAAGCCAACAGAAAGCTCCAAGACGGTGCGATCATGTGGTTTTTGAAGTCAGCCGTGTGTGAAATGCTGTGATGATCTATGCCCACAGGCTCTCATAATTACACTCACTTCCTGTCCCTGAGCTGCACGAGCTCACGAGAGGGGAGGAATGTGCTGCCTTTCACTTTCTGCACACATATCCAGTCACATGGAGGCAAACACGGAGGAGACAATAGGAAGATTACGACGGCTCATTTTCCGCCCCAACTCAAAGGGAAGATGATTGGAGTCCCACAGCCAATTAGCTTAAATGAATAGTTCATTATAAGAATGGGACGTTGTGGGGGGACGGATCATTCTGGACACTCTAGGTTGCAATCATGGAGATGAGCTCTGATAGGGATCTGACTGCAGTTTAACCTTCGTTATTCAACCAAAAACACTTCTGCTTAAAAGAAAAAAAAAATGCACAGAAAATAGAATAAAGTTCACCTCTGCTGTCAGCGGCGCTCAGCTGCCTCCTTCCTGTCACCAATCTCTCCCAAGTGTTTATGTACAAACAAAGACGGGGCTTTAATGATGCCGCGGGCTTGTCAATATAATCAGGGAGCGATCCTCTTTATCTGCAGGAGCTGTCAGAAAACAAAGGCGTACAAGTTTCACTCGCAGCTCCTGCAGCATGAACGGGCGCAGCGCTCTCCTGCTTTGCAGGGACAGATATGAAGAAAAGCTCTGTCAACACTCTGACATTGTCTTTGGATAGACCCCCTCCGCGTGTGGCATGTTTACATCTGCTAACACAGAGGAAGCGTCTCTGCGCCAGTCCTTTTTGATGACAGGTGCTGACATTTTGTGGAAAGTGACAATCAACCATCCTGGCAGTAAAAATAGATTTCTGTTTTTTTCTGCAATTGATTAAAAAGTGTTCAGTTTGTGCATGTATGTGCAGCCTCTCTCTGGCATGTGTAATTACTGCTGAATGATGAGAGACTTTCACAGAGGACAAGGTCAGAGCTTCATGTCATTTACTGTGGAAGGAAAAACTGTTTTAAGATCTGAAAACATTAAACACTGAAATAAGTTTGTCCTTAAATCTGGAAATAAATTCATGTGTTTTAAACAGTTTATTGTGTGTAAATAAGAGGCATGTACATACATGAATGAGAGCACAGCTTGAAATGTTCAGGGGTCCGATGAATACTTGTCCCAGAGCCCCACAGGTGAACCCCATCATTAGTGAACTTCAGATTTACATAACTCTGAGAAAAAACTGAAGGAAGAAACACGTCAGGAGGAGTGAAAGGAAAGAACATCGACATTCAGATTTGGAGGAGTAGGAGTCTTCATCTCTGACAGACCTCTTTACTCCATCACCCTGTCGACTGACGGAGTAAAGGATGTGTTCGGTAGTGTGTCCGGGCCCAATTCATGCCCGGTACGGCATCTGGTACCGGTTCAGATCCGGTACCACGTCCAACACTGAATTTGGGTACTGCATCTGGTACTGCGTCCAGTACCGGGCTTGGGTACTACATTTGGGTTTGCGTCCAGTACCGGGTTTGGGTACTACATTTGGGTTTGCGTCCAGTACCGGGTTTGGGTACTGCATTTGGTATTACGTTCAGTACCAGTTTTGGGTACTGCGTCCAGTACCGGCACAGACAGAGTGATGGAGTAAAGGACGTGTTCGTTACCGAAACCCAAACCTGGTACGGTACTGGACACCATACCAGATGCAGCACCGGACCCAAACTCGTACCAGACGCGTCCAGTACCAGTACCCAAACCTGGTACCGTAACTGGACGCAGCAAAGGGCGCCTCTGGTACCCAAACCCAGTATCAGTTTTTCCAACAGGGTGATGGAGTTTAGGACACATCCGGTATCCAAACCTGGTATCGATACTGGACGTGGTACCAGATGCAGTACCCAAACCCGGTACTGGACGCACCGTTGCATGCGGTACCAACCCGAACTGGTACCAGATGCAGTACAAGACGCTGTACTGGAACCAAACCAGTATTAGACGTGGTGCTGGGCGTGAACCAGTACCAGGTTTGGGTATGTAAGCTGTATGCATTGCAGGAAACATGGAATGGAGGAGATTGATTAACAAAGTCAACAGGCAATCAGGAAGTAGAATGTAGAAAAACACAACCGTGAACTACAACAGGTGAACTGGGTTGTAACTAGGAAACACTGAAATAAAGAAACAAGTGGATGACTTTACAGATGAACAACGTAGATATCACTGATCTTCAGATCAAACCTCGGTCAAAGGCTTTACACACGCACACTTTTAAATTACAGCAGCTTAAATTAACTACACACACATTTTTAATAAGTAAGCACAAATCACCTAATACAGACGCGCACACACAAAACCACATTTAGGCACAAATCTGACGTGAGATTCTTTTCACATCTCCAAGATTTGATTATATGTGATGCGTTTAAATGCTGCTACAAAGCTGGGTCATCAGAGTTTTCTATTCAGCCTCTTTGAACTCGGACTGTGAATATTATATGGTGAAAACTTGACATTTTCCAACTTTGTTAATTCAATATGCCGGATAATTTATATTAAAAAAGTCTAAATATGTGTTTTTAAAAACACTCAACACTAAAGTTTCTTCATTCCCATCGCTCCCTCGCAGCTGTGTTCTCCCTGCAGGAACCTCGCCACGGCACTCTTCAGGGAGCGTAGTTGGTCGATCAGCCCTACTTCCCGCTCCACTCCCTGGATGTGGAGAAGGACTTGGCCCTGCCTGGAACTGCCGGGGCTGAGGGCCAGCGCTCCAGGAAGAGCTCCATACTTTCAGGGAATGGAGTGCTGCCGCGTGGGAGCGATGTGTTCTGGAAGACTTAAAAAAGTGGAGTTGTAGCTGCCATCAAAGGCAACAATAGTTCATATTTTTGTTTATAAAAATATTTTGTGTTAAAAAGGGTTATTAATATAAAAAATGTTTTCTAATCAATTGAAATAAATATGTGATATTTTACAATAAATAAATAATGGTGTTAAGTTAGGTTAAAAGAAGTTAAAAACTTTATTTAAAAGGGGGAACCTATTTTTTGTTCCATGTCATTTTTGTTCCTATGGGGGATGTTATATGGGTTGCCACACCACGGTGAATCTCACATGGTCCAGAAGGGAGAAGTCTGCGAGAGTTAAGCCAGTGAAAGAATTTGTAGAGAAATTAAGACGTTTTTCTTTTTGGAAGTTTTACCCTCCTGAGTTAATGCGGCCAATGAGTTCTGACGGCACTGTTGGGGCACTGTTGGGGCATGGAAAGAACATGTGAAGGCATGTAGAAGTATCTTTGTGTCCGAATAAATGTCTGTTAAAAACCAAGAACCGTTTGTGCCTTTCGTCGAGCTCAAGAGGAGTAACAGGAGTATTTTAAAGTTTTTGAAGAAACAGATAAAAAAGCCAGAACATCCGCGTGAAAAACTGTTAGATATTCCTTTAAACTAAACAGACTAACAGAGCTAGCCAAGAAGTCAGCAACATGGAAGATTTGTGCGTGTTTGTACAGAAGTCTGAGCAAAAGAAAAACAGTTATCAATAAGTAAAAGTTTAAAATATAAGATCAAAAAACACTAAGTCAACTGAGATCTTCAATCTCTCTTAAAGTCAGCTGTGATCAGGATTTGAAACAGAGTTCTGACCTCAAACAACTTGACCTGAACTTATTCAGTTACACTGCTAAGAGCTTGTAGAAGGACAAACACCTCCATAGACATAAACTCAAAGAGATCTTTAAAAACTCCGCTCACCCAGAACGAGGACTGTCAATCTGACAGCAGGAGAAGGAATTCCAACGTTGGAACATTTATAGACAATCCACAGAATATAGATCTTTCATTTCTCATCATGGCTATATCTTGATTCATTACAAGGACACTGAATGACCAAAAAGAATTAATTATCAATGATGAATAAAACAAAAATATTTTCTGATCATTGACACTGATTTCAGAAATAATATAATGTCATCTCTCCAAATGATCACGGAGAGGTTAATAAAGTATAATAAACAGTAGTTAACATTTGATCTAGTAAAGAAAAGAAACTTTTATTTCTAAAAGTTGGTACAGAGTGGCTCTCATGAGACGTGCTGATTTTAAGTTACCTTTTGGAAATAATAAGAGGAACGCTGAACTACAGAAATAGCAGAAAAATAGGTCAGTTCTCTTTCCTCTCCATTTCAGTGCCAGACGTCATCATTAATTCAAAGAGCTGTTAGGAGACGCTCGTCCGCTCTTTCTGGGCTCCATAAACTTTTAAAAGGTCTGAAAGAAAACATCTGTTACCTTGATTAACATTTTTACTCACAAACAGACCGACTGAACAAAAGCAGAATGGCAGTTCTACACTAAAATAATGACAAAATATTTATACTTTAATATTCATTTTTATTAATTACTTCATGTGTTTGCAACGAGTCATCACAACCCAAAAGTTGATTGAATTCAAAAGCAAATTAAATATTTTGACCTGAGTGGAGAAAATCGCCTGGACATTGGTACAAACATAGTTTATTTGGGTTTCATTGCTCCCAGAAGGAAATAGTTTTTAGACCAGTCCTGAGAGTCCTTGAACTCAAATCATCATCTTCTCATTACTTCAGATTTACCAGATATATTCTCTCACCTGGTTTCCACCTGTTCTGTGGGTGTTTTTGGACCTGGTCTGGATTAAAAGGTGCTTTCTGTTACTGACTTGCTCTAGTTGAGTCTAAGTCACAACTGTCCTTATGGTTGGATATGGAGAAGAACAAACAAACCGGTATGGAGGCTCTGTCACAAACAGGCAGACAGCTGGATACAACCACAGCAGGTTTATTTGGCACTGACAGGAGAACAGGAGAGAAGCACAACTAAAGGGTTAAATTAGGGTCAGGCAGTCAAGGGGTCAAACAGGAGCATGAGGGTATCAGAGAAAAAACCAAGTTGTCAGTGCCCAGGCTAGGGTCGGGGCAGGCGGCAAACACGTCCAAGACGAAGCAGGGTCAGGGGAAACAGATGATCAGGTCAAGTTCAAGTACAAGAATCCAGTGAGCAGTGTTGATGCGCCTAATTTATTGTTCTCTGCTGCATTGTTACATTTGTTGGATCTTGACTTATTTTAGTGTATGTTTTTATATTTATTTCCCTCCTTCAGAGGCTCTGCTCATCTCATTCTGATCACTGGATGTAACTCCTGATGTCATGTGCTGCTGACCTCTTGGCCAGGTCACCCTTGTAAAAGAGATCTTTATCTCAACGGGCCTTATCTGGTTAAATAAAGGAAATCAATCAAGTTAAGAATGCTCAGCAATGCAGGCATAGTAGCACAAACAAGACTTCGCTCTGGGCAGAGCTCAGTGCTCAGACTAAATACTGCTGGGTGTGATTGGAGATGGAAAATGGCTGTGGGGCTTCCAGGAGTGACAGCAGGGGCTGATGGAAAGTGTAGTGTGGACACCCAGGAAGTGCTGGTACTCAGGTGATGGCTGATGGCCAGAGGGGGAGACAGGGCACCGATTCATGACATGCACAAAGGCGATCGGAGGGAAATGTGAAGATTGTAGACAAACTGGTTAGCTGGTTAGGCGAAAATGCTCACACACATTTTTTACTATGGGCATGCTGCGGGCGTCAGGTTGTAGTGAACACTTGTAAAATACGTAAAAGTAATCAAAGGGGAAAGACATGCAGGTGTACAGATTTTTCACTATTTTCCATTTCCCCCGCTTAATTCTAATAACGAGGGAGTCTGTTAGTGCTGCTTAAGGGAAAGGTGCATCTCTACCGACGTCCGTCACATGCAACCTGGCTTTTAAAAAAGAAAAAAATTAGTCAATCAGAGGATTGTTTGTGTGGGTGTCTTATGTCATGCATTTGCGCGCGTCAGAAAGGACCAACACATTCTCATTCCCAAGTTGTCACATTTTGACGCATGGTTAAGGACACTCTACGTCAAAAATTGATGTTTTGGGTGTCATCAAACATCACAAAGTGACGCGGCAGGATCCTTCACCATGCGTCAATATGTAACGACTTGGGATGAGAATGTGTTGGAAAGGAGTACTTTACCAACACTAGACTTAGGAGACCGTACAACAGTATCACCCGTACATCATGTCGTGAAGCTAACATTAGACTTACAAATGCTTCACACCCACATTTTCAAGACGTCCCTTAATGTGGCATTACAAGCCTCAAATTAACTGGAAGACATTCCTGTACCAACAACCTGCAGCACCTGTATGGATCATGTCCCCGTTCAGATACATGTCACTAAGGCTTCAACTGAATAGCCTGATGTTGACTGCTCAGTACCCTCAGTATTTGGTGCATTCTGTTGGGTAAACTATACCAAAATTTGTGTTCATTCATGGATTCATTAAAAAAAGAAGTAGCCCATTTGCTTTGGTTGTAAGTTGAAAAAATGATGTTGAAAGATCTTTCTTCCTAACTGAACAAACACAATTCTTAACCCCAAAACAGAACGTATAGAGTTCAGTCTTTGGGTTGAGCTGACAAGACAACAGAAAGAAGAACAGTTTCATTTTGGTTGTGTTGTTCTAAGACATCTCCAATCATCTCTGCCATCTGAGCAAAAACTTGGCAGCAACCAAGTTTATGGAATCAAATTTGAATGAAAAATGGAAAAACAAGCTCGCTCTGTGGAAATGCTTTTCCCTCCAGTGCTCACATCTTCATGAATAACTTAATGTTCCTGATTAATCCAGCGTTTAAACCTCCAGATGATCTCCACCCTAAAAAAAACCTCTACCGCTCTGCAGGACTCATAAACTCAGACAAATATGTGACAATACGCAATAATTAGAACTAATTGGCCAAGCATTAGACATTCAAATTTGCTGTTTACTTTCCACGTCTCAACACATCAACAACTTGTCATCCAGTCTCTCAGTTTGCCTAATATTGGTGCAAATGAGTTCCTGCTGCTGCTGAGAGACAGAAACGGGAGGCTGGAAGTCAAAACTGCATCTCTTCTGCATCCTTTCTGCGCTTCCCTAATTAGTCCTGATCGAAGTGGCTTATAAATCAATGAGGAAAAAACAAAAGGGTTTCTGTGTTGATATGCTCAGATTTCCCATGAATAAATAATGAAATATGAGACAGACAGAGCAATTATTAGCTATCTTTAAGATTGTTTACACACCAAACAGGCTCTACATAATACATGGAGCTGATTTTAAGGGTGGAGATCAAAGAAAATCAAAGCTCCACTGGGGCCGTTATTAAACCCACTCCAGCTGAAGATGTCATAATCCAAAAAGTGCACTGTGGAGAGGGAGCTGTACAAATTAGAAAATTCTCATAGATCATACTTTGAGTTCTGCAAAAACAAAGTTAAAAATCTTTCAACCTTAAATAAAACTGCTGCTCCAATGAGAAAATGATGGTTTTCACTGATTTACAAAGAAAAGAAGATGAACACCTGGGACTAAAACCGTTAACAAATGTTGAAAATTTCTCCACTCTTTTTTTCATATCCAAAAATCAGTAAAGTTGATTTCATTTCTCAATCATGAACAGTGAGTGAACCATCTTTATGGAAAAAAAGACAAACTGAAAACTACAACACATTCCCAACTTGCCGCATGTTGACGTTTGGTTAAGGACTCCTCCACGTCACTCTTTGACGTTTTTGGTGTTCCCAAGTTGTCCTTTTTCGACGTTCTGGCTGTTCCCATTAAACACGGGTCCAAAACCTCCAGGCCATGAAGCAGAACCAGTCCAGTAGCGCAACACATACCCAGTAACCCAGTACCAAAATCAGAGTGGTTCTCTGGATGCGTCCAGTACCAGTATCTAAACCTGGTATCGGTACCTTAACCCAGTACCTGACGCAGACTGGTCCTCAGGATGCGTCCAGTACTAGTATCTAAACCTGGTACCAGTACCTTAACCCAGTACTGGATGCAGACTGGTCCTCTGGATGCCACCAGTACCAGTATCCAAACCAGGTACTGGTCGTTTAACCCAGTACTGGATGCAGACTGGTACTCTGGATGGGTCCAGTGCCAGTATACAGACCTAGTACTGGTACCCTAACCCAGTACCTGGCGCAGACTGGTCCTCGGGATGCGTCCAGTACCAGTATTCAGACCTAGTACTGGTACCTCAACTCAGTACCTGACGCAGACTGGTCCTCGGGATGCGTCCAGTACCAGTATCCAAACCTGGTACTGGTACCTCAACCCAGCACCTGATGCAGACTGGTTCTCTGGATGTGTCCAGTACAGGAATCCAAACCTGGTACCGGTACCTCAACCCAGTACTGGACTCAGACTGGTCCTCTGGATGCGTCCAGTACCAGTATCCAAACCTGGTACTTCAACCCACCACCTGACGCAGACTGGTTCTCTGGATGTGTCCAGTACTAGTATCCAACCCTGGTACTGGTACCCTAACCCAGTACCTGACGCAGACTGGTCCTCGGGATGCGTCCAGTACCAGTATCCAAACCTGGTACTGGTACACTAACCCAGTACCTGGCGCAGACTGGTCCTCGGGATGCGTCCAGTACCAGTATTCAGACCTAGTACTGGTACCTCAACCCAGCACCTGACTCAGACTGGTTCTCTGGGTGTGTCCAGTACAGGAATCCAAACCTGGTACTGGTACCCTAACCCAGTACCTGACGCAGACTGGTCCTCAGGATGCGTCCAGTACCAATATCCAAACCTGGTACCAATCCGCTAACCCAGTACTGGACCCAGACTGGTCCTCTGGATACGTCCAGTACGGGCAGCCAGACTCTGTACCTTAACCCTAACCCAGCACCGGACACGGTACCAGACCCAAATTGGTACCAGATGCAGTGCCAATTAGAAGGTTAGGGTACCAGTACTTTGTTAAGGCCCCACCCTGGAGCCAGGCCTGGGGTTGGGGCTTGGAGGCGAGCGCCTGGTGGCCGGGGCTCCTTCCACAGGCCACTTGGACCTCCGGGCCAGACGAAGCCTCTGGAAATAAAATCAATGAAAGACTTTGAAAACTGTGGGATTATGCATGTTTGACCCTTTACTTCAACCAAAATGTGAAATGTAAACTCTAAATAAAAAAACCCACTGGATGTGAACTCTGACCCAATTCTAAGATGCAGAATTTGAGCACATTTCCCTTGAGATGAGACCTTCACAGTCTCTCAGTCATAACAATGAAGACGAACCGTTACGTGGCCTTAAACTTGTTCCTAAGCTGTGATATGGCATTGATTTCTGCTCAAACTGCTGATTCTTTTCTTTCCAACCAATTATTTTTTGTGTACTATAATCATTTCTTTGATGAATACAATTTGCACAAATGGTACATATATGTATTTTTTTTCTTCTTTTAAATTAGAATATTTTGATTTTTTTTTCTATATTAACTAATGAAGATGATTTTCTATTTTATAATCACTCTTTGATAAATACAAGCTGCCTTAATTGCCTTATTAGCAAATCAAGATGACTTACTTATTATATTTTGTACTATCATAATTCTTTGAATACAATCTTCAGTTTTTTTTCTATGAGAATATTAGATGATTAGTTGTAGAAACTTTGAAACTTGATTACATCAAAAATCTTAATGATGCTTTGAATCTATTAATATTTGATATTAAGTCCTGAACCGGATATTGATCATTTATGTAGAGAAAATGGTCGAGTCGGGGTGGGATTATTTAAGTTTGCTTCCTTCCACTCCCTTTCAAGCGATCAACTTGTGATTCATTAAGTGATATGTTATGTATTATTACCTGATTGCTTGAAATAAATCATTTCATTAATTAATTCATTCATTCATTCATTTCATTCATTCATTCATTGTCTCTGCTGCTTTGCGGAGCTGCGGTCGCAAGGTCTCTGGTGCCTGTCGTGGCGGCAATCCCCGAACCCAGTGGTGGACACCGGAAGTAAGGGATGCCATCAAGCTGAAGAAGTAGTCCTATCAGGCCTGGCTGGCTTGTGGGACTCCAGAGGCAGCTGACAGGTACCGGCAGTTTAAGCGAGCTGCGGCCCGGACTGTGTTGGAGACAAAAATTCGGTCTTGGAAGGAGTTTGGTGAGGCCATGGAGAAGGACTATCGGTTGGCCTCAAAGAGATTCTGGCATCAGGAGGGGAAAGCAGTTTTCTGCAGGCACCGTTTTCAGTGGAGGTGGGGATCTGCTGACCTCAACTCGGGACATTGTCAGGCGGTGGAAGAAATACTTTGAGGATCTCCTCAACCCTGCTTACACACCTTCCGTTGAGGAAGCAGAGGCTGAGGACATTGGGGTGGAACTGTCCATCACCCAAGCTGAGGTCACTGAGGTAGTCAAAGAGCTCCTTGGTGGCAAGGCTCCAGGGGTGGATGAGGTTCGCCCTGAGTACCTCAAGTCTCTGGATGTTGTGGGAGTGTCTTGGTTGACACGTCCCTGCAGCATTGGCAGACAGGAACTGTACCTCTGGACTGGCAGACTGGGGTGGTGGTTCCCCTTTTCAAGAAGGGGGACCGGAGGGTGTGTTCCAACTACCGGGGAATCACATTCCTCAGCCTCCCTGGGAAAGTCTATGCCAGGGTACTGGAGAGGAGCGTCCGTCCGATAGTCGAACCTCAGATTAGAGAACAAAAGTGCGGTTTCCGTCCTGGTCGTGCAACACTGGACCAGCTCTACACCCTCTTTAGAGTGCTGGAAGGTTCGTGGGAGTTTGCTCATCCTGTCCATATGTGTTTTGTGGATTTGGAGAAGACGTTCGACCGCGTTCCCCGTGGTGTCCTGTGGAGGGTGCTCTGGGAGTATGGGGTCCGGGGAGCCTTACTCAGGGCTGTCCGGTCTCTGTACGACTGGAGCAGGAGCTTGGTTCGCATGGCCGGCAGTAAGTCAGACCTGTTCCTGGTACATGTTGGACTCCGGCAGGGCTGCTCTTTATCACCGGTTCTGTTCATAGTCTTTATGGACATCATTTCTAGGCGCAGCCAGGGGCCGGAGGGGATCTGGTTTGGGGACCACAGGATTTCATCTCTGCTCTTTGCAGATGATGTTGTTCTGTTGGCTCCATCGAACCAGGACCTCCAGCATGAATTGGAGTGGTTTGCAGCCAAGTGTGAAGCGACTGGGATGAGGATCAGCACTGCTAAGTCTGAGGCCATGGTTCTGGACCGGAGAAAGGTAGTTTGTCCTCTCTGGGTGGGTCGAGTGCTCCTGCCTCAGGAGGAGGAGTTTAAATATCTTGGGGTCTTGTTCACGAGTGAGGGAAGATCGGAGCGTGAGATCGACAGGCGGATTGGAGCGGCGTCCGCTATTTTGCTGTCGCTGTAACCGTCCGATGTGGTGAAAAGAGAGCTGACACAGAAAGCAAAGCTCTCGATTTACCAGTCGATCTTCATTCCAGTACTCACCTATGGTCATAAGCTCTGGGTCATGACCGAAAAGACAAGATCCCGACTCCAAGCGGCTGAAATGAGTTTTCTCCGGAGAGTGGCTGGGCGCTCCCTTAGAGATAGGGGGAGAAGCTCAGTCACCCGGAGAGAGCTCAGAGTAGGGCCGCTTCTCCTCTGCATCGAGAGGAGCCAGTTGAGGTGGTTCGGGCATCTGATCCGGATGCCTCCTGGACGCCTCCCTGGAGAGGTGTTCCGGGCATGTCCCACTGGGCGGAGGCCCCGGGGAAGACCCAGGACACGCTAGACAGACTATGATTCTCGGCTGGCCTGGGAACACCTCGGGGTCCCCCCAGAGGAGCTGGAGGAAGTGACCGGGGAGAGGGAAGTCTGGGCATCATTGCTTAGACTGCTGCCCCTGCGACCCGGTCCGGATGAAGCAGAAGAAGATGGATGGATGATGGATGTATTGCAACAATAAATTGAACTAAGCTCATGCAAACTCTCCAAAACAGTTACATGGTTAATATCAAATTTTGAGTAATTATTTTTACCGTTTTTGTTGACATAAATTTTAACTTTTTTTATTTTTGGTTACTTTAATGTAGTAACCAGTATTAAAAATAATAATAATAACATCTGATTTTTATAAAATAGGCTGCTGCCATTGAAATGCCCTTCCTCACATTTTGATAGTATAATAATGACAAAAATCACTGTAAAACTTCTCTATCCAGGTTTTCCTGAAGTCTGTGAGTCTGGAAAAAGGCACATGTTCTTATTTGTCAGGTTTGGCCAATCTTTCCCTGGATGGGAGGACACTGGAAAGGCTAATAAGGAAAGAGGAAGAGGAGGACGCGCATGCACAACACCTTCTACAGCCTGCAGCTCGGAAAAAAAGAAGCAATCGAGGTGATGCACTGGCAAATGTCAAACAAGGATTAATGGATTAATAACATTGTTAAGTATCCTCCGAGTATTGTCTGCGCTGAAGTTTCCTATTTTTACCGGCCCTCCCCTCACCTTCTTCACCGCGCTAACAGGGAGTGTGAAGGGAGCTGGGGACCTTGGGAACCAATCTCGCAGACAAAAAACTCTTGGCTGAATTTAATCTCCCCGCCCTCTTTCTGTCTCTGTCTGACAGCGCTGCTTTCCAGTTCCTCACTCCAAGTGTGCGCGTGTGTGCACACACAGCTGAGGTGCTTTCTTCATGCTCGGGTTATTGGAGCGTCCATTAAGTCACATTCAGTGTAATCAGCGGAGAATAACGGGTGCCAGGGGCAAGGATGCCCTCAGATTTTTATAGACGTGTGTAAGTATATAAATGTCAGCTGGCCGTGTGCTTGCACAGCCATGAGGGCTGATTTGCTGCATTTGCATTAACTCACAGAAATGGCAATTCCTAAGTGAGAAAATTGTGCTTAAAAAATAACCTTTTCTTCAAATTAGTGATTTATTTTGCATGGTGGACCTTGAGCTGAGCGCTCTTGAAATAACACTTTGCTCTGACCAATTAAAATATTTAAGGGCTAATAGGGCTGCTGCAGCTCGAGGAATCATTATCTGGAAAGAGCCTCTCTGAGATCCTCAGGACAAAATGCATGGGCGGCCGTTCAGCCAAATGCCACATTGGCAGTTGCTTGTTAGGATCCCTTCAGCATCGGGTTAGTTTTTCTTTGTGTTTGTCCAGTTCATGGAGGCTCCTCGCGCCTCTAAATACAGTTTTTCTCTCGACAAACAAAACATTTTAAAGTTGAATCTTATAAAATCTCGTAAAATGCATTAAAGACACATAGGAAACGACTCCCACCCCCTCCGAGTTCTTTCTTCTTACAGAAGTTTTTGCTTATTTGTTCGGTGGATCCGAAAAAAATTGGGACAAAAGTATACATTCATAAAAATCTAATATTTAAAATTGCATTATAAATATGAAATTCCATTACTGACCATTTTATCAAAAATATTTTATACTTAAAATGCAGTCTGTGAAAAAAATGAAGCATGTAATTTCAGCAATTTCCTCAAAAACCTTTCATATCCATAACTTATAAAATATTCTTTCTTCTGTATTTACTTACATATTTGAACATATGTTTAAACATATTTAAGAATTAGTTAATTTTGGTTTACTTTTAGAAGTTGTCTTTCCTAATAAATCTTTGGAATTACTGCATGTATAATTCAAGAAATATGGTGAGAAAATAGCTTCACTCTGATTTGTGGGTGCGTATTTTTGATAAGTAACCCATATAATATATTTTGTGCATAAGTAAAAAAAATGAAAAAATAAAGAAAATATATATTCATATATTCCCTTTGGACCACTAAAAAACAAATTATTTATGAATTATTTCGTGAGTGTTTTCATACCCGGGAGTAAAACTTCTCAATTCCTGAAGCGTGTTGGTGCTGTCCGCTTCATGACGTTATTCTAGAGTTTGTGGCAGTATCTTTGTATTTCTTCCACGAAAATAATCCAAACTTCTTTAAAGATGAATGTGTCAGGACTACAACTTACAGTTTCCCTCCCAACCAACAGAGGGATCCCTCTCCAGAATACTGATGTCCTCCATTGCTTCGTTCACCAGCTGTACTCAATTACCTTCATCAGACTCACCGTATTTATATGCTCACTTTGCACCTCATTCTCCGCGAAGTATTGCCTAGTTTACCCTAGCAATTTCTGAGCGTTTCTGATACATCTTTTGCCTACTCGTGTTTTGACCCTTGCCTCTTTTACTCGCCTCATTGTCTAGCTCCTCGTCTTTGACCTCTGCCTAGCCTTTGACCACGTCTCTGTTTTTGCCCCTGTCTGTTTTGGATGTTTATTAAAACGTACCTGCTTGCTCATAGATCCAAACCCCTCTGCGTCTTCGTCACAGAATGCACATAAGATATACAGTATCTGCCTTTAGTAGGCCTGGCCATTGCTAGACTGCTTCACAAACACACACACAGCTTCTGCACGGCTGTGCAAACCGGGGGGCGGTGTGGTGGGGGGGGTCTTAAAGGCATGGCGCGCCCAAAGCAACAAACGCCTATTTGAGCTATAATTTAATGAAGACAGGACACAACTGGAAGATAAACGGTATTCTGCATCTAAAATGAAAGTTTTTCTGTTGATAATCATTAGCCATGTGGAGAAATTTAATGCTGTTGTAGTCTGGGGGCGGAGCTGTCAGAGCAGACTCTTCCTTAAGGGAGCTGTTGGCACTGATCTTACATCAGCACGTTTCCAACCACTCGTTTTCGTGGGTATGGGAGGGGCTGCTGCAGACAGTGCAGGTTTTTAGAGGATTACTCTTAAATGCATGAACGGATCAAAATACCACTTTGGGGTTCTTTATAGTGAGGAATGAACAGTAAAATGCACTTAAAACCTCAAAAAGTAGAATTTTCATGGAAGGGCCCCTTTAAAAATTACGAACCAATCACCTCTTACATGAAACCTCAGTCACGCACAAATCAGACTCCTTTCACATCTCACAAATTCATTCTTGGATTGATGCCTTTAAATAATACTAGAATTCTTGTTCATCAGTTATCTTATCAGCCGTTTTGAACTTAGATTGTGAATGATAACCGGTAAAACTTGTTTTTCCCACTTTCATAAAAAGATATTCTTGATGAATAATGTAAAAAACAGTCTAAATAAGTGTTTTTAAAACACTTATCCCTTTAAAAATAAAAATATTTTCCAGAAAAGAGCGCTTCCACTCAAAAAATAAAGCACGCACAAATCTAAAGTTAAGTAAAAATCCTAAATTACGCGCACACAAATCAAGAACAAGCATGCACAAATTTCAGTGAGTCTATTTTCTCTCCATAAAATAGCTTTTTTATTAATTTAAAGTAACTCCAAACTTCCTCCACTTTGTTCAGATCTGCTCAGCTTTATATGTGACTCAAAGTGATGATTCTTTCTCTGTCTCACTACATAGTTTTTAAACAAAACTTTTGCCTCTGCAGTTCCACCCTGTCGCCTGTTTTTAAGACGGCATCCAAACAGCAGTGGTGATTACCGCTCAGATTCCAGGCGATTAGAAACCGCCCATTTGTATTCAGCATCTTACTGCTCAGAGGAAATATGGCTCCACAACTCAATCAGTGGAGCTGCATGCCCATCACAATTACTCCAGAAGGCAGTTAAAGACAGAAGACCCAAATCCTGTCCTCCGCATACCAAACATAGTGAGGGGGCGCGGGAATGACGTGCTGTAGTTTGAGGAGTTTGCACCCGTCTATAACTTCATTCTCGTCGCTCATCCACGGGGAAATTAATTTTTAGTGATGCAGCATTACACGAATTACCAAAGTAATCCGGAACTGACACTGCCGGATCTTCTCTGGGACATGTGGGATCAGCAAACAGTCACATATTGCAGCTTGAATGTACCAACAGTCAGGTGTCTGAATGAAGCAGCAAAGCCTCATGGGACGGGAGGTGAGGAAGCCGCAGAGAAACAAATCAAAGGTTGCACAGCTGTCTGCACGCTTCTGCAAGGCTCTAATTAGCACGTTGGTGCTTTGAGCTGCTTTTCAAACAACGAGGGACCTTATATTACATTCAACACTAAAAATATCAGAAAAACCTGCTTTGAGTTTTTATTAAAAGTGGAAAACTTTTTTGTTTGAACTTTTTCAGGTCTAGATACTTTTGTTTGGTCATCCATTTTTTTTTTTTTTTTTACAGGAAGAAACCGCACTAAAATAGAATGTTTCCTCTTTGAACTCAATAAATCCATTCATTTGTACATCCTATAGCAATGGGCGGAGCCTGTGGATTAGTGGAGCAATCAAATGGTTGTTTATTTGGTTCATTTTGGCTACGACCCCCAATGCTCTCAGCTGTAAGAAAGCTGTAAGGCACTTTAATAAATATATCTTCTTAATCAGGGGTTTCAAACTCAATTCAAATCCAAAACACACCAGGATAAACATTTACTGAACACAATAAAACAACATTTTTAAAACTTTAAAAACTTAACTTTTTAACATGAATAAAATAATGGAATTTTAAAAAATGGATTCAAATCAACTTAAACCATAAGTAACTTTCAATATTTTGCCCTCCATAAAAACATATGTTGTCGAAAATATACAAGTTAGAAATAAACTATACTAAATGAAATAAATAAAAAAACACTCAAATTCCTTTACTTTCGTGTCATTTTATATGAAAAATTACACTCATAATTCTGATCTCCATAAAATATATCTTGTCAAAATGATCCAAATATGAACATGCTGCCAACCAAAACAAATTAAGCCTGGAAATAAAAATAACATTTGTGTTTTTTAGCAAAAACAAATCAAATCCTTCCATTTCCTTTGCTCTGTGTTTTGCTGTCTGGCTGTTTTACTGTTTTTCCCTTAGTCATTTTATCCGGTTATGTTTATGTCTTTCTGCACCATAAGTTATGGATGTGAATCCCAGTGTTTCAAAAAGAGTGCCATACATCATTAGAACTGATCTCTCAGCCTCCAAAATCTTAATTGTGATGAAGACGCAGAGGCGGTTAGATTCATGTGCAAATGTTAATTTTAATGGCGAGGAAAACAGGCATGGGACAAGGCAGAGGTGTAGTCAAAACCCGGCTAAGGGCAAAAGCCAGGAGCAAGGCAGGATAACGAGGAAAACAGGCGAGGGTCAAATACCAGGGAACGTAAACCAGAGAACCCGCTTAGACCGTCTGCAGGGCAAAAACAAGGCTTCACACTGGAGAAGTGGCTGAGGTCGGGTCAAATGCTAGATGGTACTGATGGTGACAGAAACCAGCTGTTCAGATAGGAAGCCGTGGCAGTGGCTGATTGGAGTTGTTGTAAAGAGACAGTAGGGCTAGAACTCTTGCGAGGGCTCCCTCTGGTGGTCGGAGGTGGTAACTGATGGTGGAACCATGACAGTAGTGTTGCTTTAATATGCTACCAGCACAAGCTAACATCAAGCTGGTAATAATAACAAAATAAATGATCTGGAAGGGCCGGGTAGAATTACCGCGAGGGCCGGATCCGGCCCCCCGAGCCTTTACTTTGACACGTGTTCTAAATGTATAGAAACATAAAAGCTGGCAAATCAAATCTGTTCTGTCAACACATTCTCACTCCCAACTCATCATCCTCAGAAATATGGTTCAGGCCCCTTCCACATCATTTTTTGAGTGTCCCCAACCCTCTAGATGCAATAACGGAAGAAAAACCTGTATCTGTTATAGTACGTGTCAAAGTCAAGGCCCGGGGGCCGGATCCGGCCCTTCGATGAATTCTATCTTGCCCTCCAGATCATTTTATTTTATTGTTATTAATGACCCGATGTTATCTTGCGCTCATTTCTTACTTGTATAATTTTAACAAAATACATTTTTATTATTCATGATTATGTTAAAATGTTACAGTTTTAAAGTTTATAATATTGGCATTCTGCAAGCTTTTTGGACTATTTCAGCATTTAACAAGATTTTTTTGGCTGTTTTGGAGTTTAGCTAATATTTCAGCTACATGCTTGCAGTTTCGACTGACCTAAGTTTTTTTTGTTGTTGTTTTTTAGGCAAATTCCACATTTAGCTAATATTTTTGCTGGCTATTACCTTGAGCATTTTAAGTTATCAGTACTAACATCTTCAGCGGCCAAATGCAGTTTACATCATTCACACTAGCATTATTGCTGGTAATGCTCTATATCTAGTTCATAATTATGTTAAAAAGTTGCAGTTTTATAGTTTTAAAAATGTAGTTTTAGAGTGTTGAATAAATGTTTATCATGTTCACCCGCGACCTAAGATGTGTTTTGGATTTTGGCCCCTTGTGTGATTGAGTTTGACACCCCTGGGTTTTAGGGTACTGGTATCGGGTTAGGGTACCAGTCTGCGTTCCAAGGGTTGGGGAGCCCTGACTAGCATCTGTGGCCCTGTACTAAGCAGTCCTTGGACTGGTTTGCGGCCCAGAGGTTGGGGACCCCTGATTTAACAGGAATAGTCAGCACGTCAACAAAAATGATGAGTTGGGGACACTCAAAGCATCAAAAAGTGACGTGGAAGGGGACCGAACCATACGTCCATATATGATGAGTTGGGAGTGAAAATGAGTAGGTTTGTTTACATCCAATAACTGAAGAGAAGCCTCAAGTGTTGATGTGAGCATGATCTTTGTCACAAACCACTTTTTTTCATCTTTGTTCTCTTAAAGCTGCTCTTGCTTGGTGTGTTGGAATGGAGGCTGCTCCAATGGTATGGTAGCCTTAGACAATTTTCAGGCATATAAATATATTTTTGTGTCAGTCATGGGTGATAAAATGTGAGAAACCCAAAGGAAAGTGGATTGTTTCTAATGTGTTTCAAGTAAAACAGTTAACACACATCAGTGACTAATACCCTTCATGGAGATGAAGGAAAACCATCAAGACTTTTGTTAGGGAAACCAGGTTTACTCATATTTAGTCTGTTTCTGTCTGGAATCTATTATTTCACAAAGATTGTGGTTGTTTGTATGAAAATATTCAAATGATTAATATACCCACAATCCATGACATTATTGTTTTGTAATAAAATACTTCATGATAATCTTACAGCACCTGCAGATTTGACCCGTGCACATGTACTGCCACAAAGCGGTTTCTCAGATTTGCATTCAGAATCACCGATAAACCTATGAAGCATGTTTTTGGACTGTAAGGGGAAGCTGGAGTCCCCGGAGAAATCTCACACATGCATGAGGAGAAGATAAAAACTCCACACAAAATGGATCCACCCGGGATTCCAACCAAGACCTCGAGGTGAGATCCCTAACCCCGTGCCACCACAATGCAGCCTTTAATTTATTTCCAATTAAACAAAAACATTCTTCTGTGTTTTTTCCGTTCAAGGTGATACTAAATTGAGTGAAGTCCTGGATAGAATATGTCGTGACCTAGCGACATACATGAAGGGGTTAAAATCAGATTTTAATGTTAGTCTCTGCTTCAGATCTTTCTTTTCTTACATTTTCTTTTTTCAATTATAGCCTGGATATTACTTTTTTGGTACAAAAATGAAAAAATGTATTTTTGTGTGAATGTCACAGGTTCTTGCTTGAATGGCGATTCTCGATGACCTGCTCTGTATGTTCTCCAGCACAACTGATACACTCTGCAGAGGACTGATGCTGGATCTGTCGCATCTTTCAGGAGGGACTGAGCTGGAAACGTGTCAGACATGCAGGTCAGAGATCACAGAAACACTTCAATGCAATGATTTCTATCTTTGTCTTCACATGTTAAGAGCTTTAGACATTTCAGTGACGTTGTTATTGAAAATGCCAGTAAATGTGAGGTAAACCAGATTTTGTTGAGCCTGTAAAGATCACAGTTTGTTGTGATTCTGTAGCTCCAGGAAAGACGAGCCCAAACCATCTCAGGCGAAGACGCAACAGAAGATACATTTAGAGATATCTGTTACTGTTGACTCACTCAGTGATTGTTGAATAACTTCTATATTGTTGCAGAAAATATTTAAAATAGGAAAATAAAGGGAGTGTTATTCACTGATCTGACAGCATTAATAGAGAGTAGCTGAAGGCAGCAGCTCATAGAACATGATCAATAATGAAACATTCAAGAAGCTGAAGCTGGTCTGAGCTGAAGGCCTGATCAGCTGATCCAGAGCTGAGGAAGACAGTTTTATATCCGTTTTATTCAGAGTGTCGCCTGTGTGCCCCACTGGGGGGGCAGAAATCCTCAGCAAACAAAAGTCAGCTTACTGTAACACCTGTCAGGACTGAAATCTTTGTCAAAGCCAGACAATTTCTGACACGTTTTGAATTTTTTAGCAGGATCTTACTTCATTCTCAGTTCATTAGGAGAAATACAAAAAGATGACACTTACCTCACAAAAATCCTTTTTACTTTAGAGAAATCCTCTCATTCAAGGAGACACTGTCTCTTTAGGAGAAATGATTGTCTCGTTAGACAGACAGACAGACAGACAGACAGACAGACAGACAGACAGATAGATAGAGGAAAATGGTGGTGGTATGGCAACTCATCCAAAGACAGCCCGGCGTGGCCGCTGCCCACAAATCTAGCAGCGCTAATTACCCCTTAAGACACGAGAAAATACGGGATACGATGTCATAAATCAAGCATCTTTGATCTATGTTGCAGTAGAACGGCATAGATGGAAGTACAAGCAAAGATACATCGACATGAAGCGACATAGATTCATAAAGACAAAAGTTCCACGCAAACGGACTCCCACATGTCCAGCCTTGTAG
The DNA here is from genome assembly GCF_002922805.2 of Oryzias melastigma. NCBI lineage: Eukaryota > Metazoa > Chordata > Actinopteri > Beloniformes > Adrianichthyidae > Oryzias > Oryzias melastigma. The sequence goes on along the minus strand of NC_050522.1, from coordinate 248,991 downwards.
CAGCCGTGCATCATCACACAGCGCTTGACGGTACAGACAGAGGAAGCCTAGAAAGACAGTTAAGTAGTTGAAATCTACGGAAAGGAATCATGGAGAGGGCAGGAATGTAGGTTTCCATGACATCCGGCTCGGATTATCGCACTTTCAGCAGATTTGGTTTGGTTCAGCTGGGGGAGTGTGCCCCTGGCTTGGGAATGTCCGATTAGAGATATTTGTTTTGTGCAGCCGGACACAGCTTTCTGTCTGCCAGCTGAATGTCCAGGTACTGCTTTGTGGTGGAATAGTCTCTAATCAAGGTCAATTTTCATGCTTTCCTCCAAGTTGAACTTTAACTCATTCCATGCTGGTTTACATCTTCCCAAGAGAAACTTCGATACGATGCAGGCAGACAAAAAGACCATCTATTTGGGTCCCCGATCCTTTCAGTTTATCAGTCTGAGTCTCTAAGTGTCCCATCGCAAAGCACTCCCAGCTCGCCTTGCCAAGTTCTGATAAGTCCAGATTCCTTCTGCTCCCATCAGCAGAAAGCAGGAGATCACAAATCCAATGATGTAAACATCTTCTGCGTCTTCCAGAGAGAGTTTTGACAAACAGAAAATTCTCCACTTCCCCCATGGGTCATTCCCACATCCAGCAGCAAGCGACCTCCTGGGAGAGTGGGGTCCACTTCCAGATGCTTTGCTCCACTCTCGCTCCGCATAGGGACATAAATCAACCTTTGGACAAACCTGAGACCGTTCTCAATTCACAACAAAACATGGAACTGGATCACATTCAGACAGACTCCCTGGTATCCCGGTGATCTTTTCAGTATTTCAATCAAACATTTCCAATCCATTCTTTACATGAAAGTTTAATTATTTCCTGAAAAAACAGAAATGGTTTGAAGAGAAAATGGGCAAACACATTACGCTTCAGCCTGAATGTTTGTGGCGCATTTACAGTTATGAAAGTAATGATTAAAATGGTTGAGTCTGGACTGTGATGGATCATCTGACTGACAGAGGGCCCGCTGCAATGAGCTGCACGACTGAATGTCCACAAGACGTGACAGCAATGGATGTGTTTGTCCTGCTGATATTGGAGCTGCATCGCTCAAAGAGCTGATCTGAGGTATGTTGTGAAACGAGGCAACTCAATACAGCATTGTGAGCCCTGCTTTGGGCCTTTGACATAGATTGATGTGCTGAAGGCTGTCCAATACCAGCTTGTTTGGAGCTTGGTCAATAAGGAAAAAACCTGCCTGTCAGCTGATTGGCATCTAAGACCGAGCTAATAACATCAGCGACCTGCGGCGATGGCGGCAATCGTAGCAGCATCACCAGACAAACGCAGGAGTTTTGTGCGTGCCTGCTGACTGGAAGGTCTTTTATTTTGAAGGAACAGAACCGAGTGCAGGCAGACGTGGGGAGATTATCTCATCCTGCCACTGATGCAGGTTCAGAGCGAGACGGGGCGATGCAGGGATTACTGCTGGCTTTCAAAACATCTCTTGAAAAAAGCTCTTGAAGAAAACGCATTACACAAAACATCCTACAATATCTAAGTGCTTTTTGTAAAAGTCTTACCACTGCCCTCCTCTTTGTAGCTCTTTGTGCCTCTCCCTCTTGCATGTCTCCCTTTCTGTCAGATCACGGGGGATGCTCTGAGCAAGGATTCATCAAGGACATCAGCTCATTAGCATTCCCAAACAGAGAAGCAGAGCAGAGGTAAGGAAGCCAAGGAGCTGATGTGAAACACGGGCAAGGCTTTACCGTTGGCTCAGACGTCTGCGACTCCTCCAGCTGCTTAATAATGAATGCTTTCCTCTGTCTAAACACTTGTTGTCCCCCACCTTTGTGTGACGCCGTGACTTTAAATCCTGTGGGAGAGAGCCGCTCGGCGTTTCTGCCCCCACAGGAGGGAGAGGCAGAGCAGCTGCAGGTTATGGAAGGGGCATTTCATTCTGGCAGAACAAGCCCGTCAGAGAAAACTAAGATTGAAAAAACTGATTGTCATTTTTGGTATCAGCTGCTGTTGCCTTAAAAAGGACATATTGGATATTGACCAGCAAGACGGTAATTGAAAAGGTCAGCTTCAAATGCCACGTCTGCGGCTTGAGGAGATGAGGCAGAGGGACGCCACGACTTCATGTGCTTCTGCCTGCAGCTCACAGAAAGGGTCAAGATGGTTTGGAAATAAAAAAGAAATCCTTCAAAGACAGAGAATCGTTCCATGATAGTCATACAGACGGGAGTTCATACTGATTGATAGACCACAATCACCTGTGTTCTGACTTTCAGAGCAAACACAACAGAGGGAAACATCAAGGGCGAATCAGAATTCTCCCCCTACCCCTACAGAAGCTGTAGGGGTAGGGGAACGAAACGGAGCTGTCTGCTTTGACAAATTCAAAGAGGAAACTGACCATTACATATTTTTGGATTGGAACCGACATAAATTTTACACAAAATTGTATAAAAATTGAGGAAACTGTGGTTCTCTGCAAAAGTCCTGCCCTCCGACGTCGCGTCAGGCAAACAGTTCAGAGAAGACAGACACGCCTCCAAAACATAGAAAAATAACAAAATAAAGGTAGTGTCTTATTGGAGAGATTCTGTTGATTAAAATGATACCAAATAAGCATACATGTAGTCTTTGAAATTGAAAATACTGAAATAAATTCAAAAGTAGACAAAAACTGAGTTTTAGACCCTAGGTTCCAAAGGAATAAAAAGTAATGTTCTAAATGTACAAACTTGCTTGTGATTTCATATTATGATTATTTGAAGAAAAGTAGCTGGCAAATACTGTAACAAAAAAACGAAAATAATAATGTCGATTAATCGAGATTAATTTTTCCCAGGTTTGGATTAATTAGTTTTTTTAGACTCCCGGCCCTAATATATATATATATATATACATACAGCATCACAGTAGCTGTATGACCCTGAACAGGAATGAGCAGGTATAGAAAACGGATGGAGGATTGACGCGGCTTTGAAGCTCAGATTTCTATAATGCCTCATTCGTGTTGTTGCAGCTTGCTGGAAAGTTTACATCTGACCAGCGTTGAATTTATCGGAGAACCTGGAGAGCTTTCCGAGTCTGAATAATTCTTTGGAATAAGAAGCACTCAGAGATAATGAATAATACCCAGCAGAAGAGGCAGAATAAATAGAGGGCTCACTCGAGCCTCTATCTGTCTGCGAGCAATAACAGTAACTGGCACAGTGTACACTTCAACATGAAAGGTAAACAACACTTTCATTTGGGAGGTTATCTTTCAGTGTCACTCCCCGCAGCATCACAGGCTGAATTTCCCTGTGAAAAACAGCAACCTGATGCGGGGCGCTGAGCAATAACAAGTCCTTATTTAAAACAGAAACTCACTTTTCTTTCCAGGAAGCATCAAAGGAGCCACCAGGTATTTAGGAAAGAGAGATTTGAGTTTTACGGGTGGAAGTCACCTTGAGCTCTGTGTGTGTGTGTGTGTGTGTGGTCACAGGATCAGGTGGGATTCTGAAAAGCCGTTTCATGCCAAAGAATAAAAAAATATTGAAATAGCCGCCTATCCCATGAGCCCTCACAGTCTTTAATGGGGAATCATAAAAGGTAATGAGCTGTTTTAACCTCCAAGCTGACCCAGGAAGTGAACATTGAGAGCCCACTGTGTGCGTGAAGGTGATTCTGTCTTTCTCAAACCTTCACTGCTGTCCTTCACCTCCAATTATTCTGGAAACAAAGACCGTTTTTCTTTTCTGATGCTGTTCAGCTCCAGATTTGTTGTGTCTGCTTCTGGATCCAATTAAAGGAGCGAGTCCATGTCTGCAGCCTCTGCTTTCCTTGATGATCCCAGCGTCCTTGTATCCAGTTTTCACAGGTTAATGATGGGTATTCCTGGGCGCTCACGTGCACATTTCATTGAGCTGCTGATCTAAAACCTTTTAAAGACAAACACAGAGCATGGTAAACAGGCAAAACTGTGCTTTCTTTCTTTATTTTTATATCTCAGAAATCTTTATCTCACATCAGCATTTGATATAGAATAATTTAGCGCGTGCGGCGGGTTAATAATTGATAAGGTAGAATTGATCATGCTGCTGGCTCTCCAGTTAATTTCAGCACCGAAGGGAAAGCAACAAAAGCAGTTCCCAGCCGCTGACAAACAGATGGATCCAAAATGAAAAAATAAAACGACGTTTTCAGAGATCCGGGGGAAGAAGCCAAACCAAACGAAATCTTTCTGAGGCAGAAGACAGTGGAGCCTCTCTGTGAATGAGTGATCTGATAAATGTATCGATAAGTGGTCTTTGCTCAGACGTCTGTTTCTGAAGCCCAAATGAGCCGCAGCTTCCTGGAGATCTACAGGCTGAGCAGAGAACAGACGCGGTTCGCCTCATACACAACCAAACACCGTCTACATGCACCCAAACCCACGCTTTGTTGATTACATGTGTCACGTTTCATTTTACAGAACAATTCATGAAGACAAAGCTGAAAGATGAACTTTTCTTTAGTGTTTTCCCTCAAAATCTGACATCTCCATCCAGCTGAAGCAGCTAGTTTCTAAAGCCAATAGTCTGTGTCCCCAGAGCACTTCCTAAAGCTGGGAGAGATAAAGCGAAGAAACCATATATTAGAGAAAATTGGAATGTAAAAACAACATACCGTCTGTATAAAAATATGCCTCAAACAGAAACAAAAGCATGTATTTCTTCTTTTTTGAGATGACAGATTTCAGATTCTGATCGTGGAGGAAATAGAAAACTCTGTTGTTGATCAGATTTGAAAGATTTCATCAGCTTTCTCTCTCTCTTCCATCGATCCAGTCTCAAGATTAAAATAATTTTATCAAACATTTTATTTTTATTCCCACAATATTCCAGGAATGTCAATTGGATGAGAAGATGCTCAGTAGAAATGTACGTATTTGACATAATTTGCTGCAGGAGACCCAAAGATATCTTACAATATTGAGTTGATTTGACAGGGACCATGTACAGGAGGATTAATCAAAGAAAAGATGCTTTGTACCAGACTGAATACCTCTAAGTCTATGCCCACACAACAAGGATTACAGCTCAGGTGCAATGAGGGAGCAGCAGAGATGCAGCAGATCGCTCATATTGGTTACGGGCTGCAGCCACAGGCTCTGCTGCCGACCTGGTGAAAGTCTGAACTCGTATAGGAAGTGCAGTTATCGCCCCCTTGATCGCTGCAGTTCAGCTGTAGAGTCTGGCAAAGATTTGAACCCAACAAAACAGATTTGCAACGGCGCAGAGGCCAGACCGCAGATGTCGGACGTGATTGTCCTTTAGCACTTTTAAAGTTGCGTAAAGACTGTGGAAGAATTAACAATTAGGTTAAAAAGTACAATGTGATTAATTTAAAATTATAATTATTTTTTAAAAAAAAGCAACGGTGACTCGGAATAACACTGCAAACTTTAAAACATATTTAATAACAATGACATGTCTGTTGGGCTGCACGGTGGCGCGGTGGTTAGTGCTCTTGCCTCACAGCGAGAAGGCCCCGGTTCAACTCCCAGCTGGGACCTTTCTGTGTGGAGTTTGCATGTTCTCCCCGTGCATGCGTGGGTTTTCACCGGGGACTCCGGCTTCCTCCCACCGTCCAAAAACATGCTTCATAGGTTAATTGGTGACTCTAAATTGCCCCTAGGTGTGAATGTGAGAGTGAATGTGTGTGATTGAGGCCCTGAGACAGACTGGAGACCTGTCCAGGGTGTACCCCGCCTTCGCCCTTCAGTAGCCGGGATAGGCTCCGGCACCCCATGACCCCAAAAGGGACGAAGCGGTCAGGAAAATGGATGGATGGATGGATGGATGGATGGATGGACATGTCTGTTTTGTTAAAAAATTGACATGGAAATGAAACATTTTTTTAACAAAACAGACATGTCAGCTCTGTTAAATATAAGTTTTTGCATAATTTTAAGTGAGTTGATAGTTTATTCCACTTAAAATATTGATTTAAAAAAAATGCTGTTTCGTCATGAACAGTTCTTATTGTAGATAAACTATTGGGCTGGGTTAATAAAATCGATTAATCGATATGAATCAAACAGATCAATAATAGATTCATAAAAATATACATCGATTTAGCACATAAAGGTAAAGTCTGTTAGCTCGATCCTAACGTTAATGGAATTTCTCATAGGACCTAAACATACATTGCTGATTAAATGAACGACTTGTTAAACAAACATCTTTATAAATTCATAGGCATACATTTTCCGAACTCTTTTAAGGAAATATTTTTTTAAGTAATTTGTGGTCTAAAACACAATTTTTGGCTCATACTTTCTTCTAGAATAAGATGAACTGTTATACCACAATCGCCACCTAGTGGTCAAACAGAAACGTCCTCCAGGAGAATCAGAACAATGTTTCCAATGTTAATGATCTGAACATTTTAGTTAGAACTTCTCCTTTAGAGAATCCATGTAACACTGGATGATATTAACAATCTCATTATTTCACTGATACATTTACAGTATGTGAACTGGATTGGATTAATATCAATAGATTTAAATCATATAGTAGATTATTCATGTATTTATAAACAAATGTGGATACATTTGGAAAGTCAAAGTTGCATTTATTTGAGAGGATCGAAAGAATCGAAAAAGATCTAAATCAAATCGATTCAGGCTCTGGTCAATCAAATCAAATCGTTTCTGGAAATTAAAAAAAGTTCCTTCAAGAATGTGGAGGAGATTCTGGAGCTTCAGGGACCAGAACTGTTCTACAGTACTCTTGAAGTCATTCTACTGGTGAAACCTCCTATTGGGACTAAAAGACTTAAAGAACCAAACTGTTGATCAAAGTAATTCTATTAACACAAAGGAACTTTTTGAAATTCTATTTGGATATCAAGCCCTTAAAATGTGTAAGGAAAGAAACAAAATCCAAGTTTCTTGACAAAGTGAGACGTTGTTTAAGGAGCTACGTCATCAGCTTTGTTGCTCTACTGAGTTCTTTCAACTGCTGAGTCAGTGGAATCATCTTCCATGTCATTTCTGCTGAGTCACCTTTAGTCTGCACACGTCCTTTCTGATGAATAACGTTTATGAGCAAATGAGGCATATATTTGGAGGATTTTCAAATAGTTTTTAAAGCCTAAAAGGATCCACAACATTCATCCAACAGAGTTATCTGCTGGGAAAACGGAGAACAGGAGGGAGAGCAAAGGACATTTTTAAATTACTGCAGGAGAGTAAGGGTTAATAAATAAAGTCAACACGCACGGTGTTAAAAACGTCATTAGTGCACTCATGGTAGTAAAAGCAGTCATAAAGGTTAAAATTCAGGCAGTGCCTGTAAAAATGATGGCGTAAAGGTCAGCGTGTATAAGTGTGTGCTTCCAGGTCCTCACAGGGTGACCTTGTTAAAGACGGTGATAGGTAGTGTGTAGCGTTTGACAGCTCTGAGCTGGATGGCGTCCTTCAGCCTCATTCCACTTCTGTCACCTCCTGAGCCGCCATGCCAAACTCAAAACACAGCAATGCTAACATATGTACAGCTGATGAGCCAGATTGATGCTCTGTGGTGTACCGGATCCACGTCAAAGTAAACCAGGAGAACTCTGAGGTCTCTACCAAGCTTGGATTGGACAGAGATTCCTGCCCAACACTGTTATAGCGAGGCAAGTCCAGAGTTGTGATCATAAGCAACCAGCAACTTCACTGCAACTCACAGGTCCTCACCGGTCTAGACAGAGAACCGTTAGCCCCTCATGACCCACTTACATCCCACTAACATGTGCAGGAAAGCTGCTCGAAAAGATCAAGTCTTACCATAAGAACTAGGAGAAGCTACGGGGTCCTGTTACAGGCTCATTCCAACAGTATGTCTTCTGGGATCTGCTCAGTGTGCTCAAAACAAGAGTCCACAACTCTACAGAGGTGTGCAGTGAGCTACACAACACCTGATGAGGACGCCACAGGAGTTGATGAGACCTTATTTCTCATCTTTATGGTTGAAGAGTAGTGGAGTTCTGAGAGGAAAAACAGAATTAATCATGTAGAGTAATGGTGCATTCACACGAACACGGCTGGCACGTCAAATTCACGTCTGCCGCCTGTCTTTTGTAGCCTGTCAAATTTCCTGCTCAACACCTTGACGCTCCTGCTGCGGAGCAACCACCAAAGGTGTTCTGGAATTCAGTCGTCGCCTCATCATGGATGATGTTGAGTAGTTTGGGTTTATATGTTTTGGAGAGTCCTACAGAGACAAACTCATCGCTGTGTTTGTTTTCACCATCTTTCAGAGTCTCCCCGGGTTCTATGTCTGTCACTCTTGCACCGATAGCTGCACATGAGGGCTGTTTCAAACGTTACTTCTGTCTATCTGTGGCTCGGTTTGAGCTTTAACCCAAGAGGAGGGAAATAAAAATGAAACTAGTGGATATTTTTATTACTGTCTTAATGAAAATAAAAAAAAAATAAAAGAAAAAACATCACATGAAGCTAGAGCGGTCCTGCATGCTACAACGGCACTTGCGGCGGCTCTCCGGGCTGCTGGGCAGCTAACCGTCGGTAGCAAGCAGAGCAGGCCCCGTTGCTCAGAGACCACATCCTGGACAGTAGACCTCACTAGATCTGCCGGGTGCCTGGACAGCAGCGATCATTATCAGTTCTGACGGAGTATAGCAAGTGGAGCTTGCTAGTTCACTAAGCTATCCACCAGGGGGCTGGCTAGCGTAGCCGTCCATCCAGCTCAACAAGCTCTGCAATGGGCTGGTGATCTGTCCAGTGGGTATCCCGCCAACAGTAACCAAGACATTTTCTGGGAACCCAGCAGCCCTCGTGGGTTGAGAAAATGGATTGAAATTCGTGATGAAAAATCCTCACATAGATCAGCCATCTTGTATGTTTATTTCTACTCTTGATCTAGTCACTGACGCCACGTGCCCAAAGCTGAGTCCCTGATTGGTTGACATGCCATGTCAAACTCGCCCCGCTGCGACCGCCACCGAAATTACGCCACGGCAGATTGGGTCTTTACATTGACTTAACATTGAAACTTGAAGTCTCTGCCGCGCCGGCCGTGTGAATGCACCATAAAAAGAAAATAAAATCAAACTTATTTAGGATACTTTTTTACAAATAAAGTACCAGATATACAGTGTTCCATTTTGTAAAACCTTTTATATCTTCTCCACCATAAGCCACTATCGGAAACTTTTTTAAAATTCTCAAAGCCTCCAAGTTTGGTCCAGTTTTACTGCACCCGAAGAAGGAAGTCCATTAGAGTCTGGAGATGTAGCATTCCTAATGCCAGAACCTTCTCTGCAACAATGAGAGGAAACCTGCAGCTGACATTCACCAAAGACTCATTCATTCTGTGCACAAGGAGGGGGTTGAATGAATAATTTCTGCGTAATTAACCGGGTCGCTCTTTGCCAGTTTCCTTGATCAAGGACACCCAGTGCTCCAGTGAACAGGAGGTGTTTAAAATCACTTGAGATTCAAGATATGATGTATGTAGATTTGCTCCCTTAATTTCACCTCCTAAGCACTTGAGTGGTCTTAAATACTTTTCTCGAATAAGGTGTGGGAATCTGCTGCTCATGGGCCGAGAGTGTTAACAGTTTCAGCAAGAAACTAGTCCTCAGATGCTTCAAATAAAGCCTTTTATTTATTAGCTGTAACATGCATCTGTCCAAAAATGATTTTTAATTTAAGCCTCAGTGAAAAACTCTCTAATCTTCACCGTTAATGTTGTTACTTCTTATTTAGAGATTCGGACTATTTTCAGTAAGGGTGTAACAATGAATTGATTTCTCCAACCAGATTGATCAGTCTGAGAAATCAGATTGACAAAGACCATTAAAAAATATTTTACAAATGAAGTAAATAGATTATACCGATACCATTTAGATTGAGACTTTAGTTCTACATAAAAATGACCAAGTTCAATCACAGTGGACAACGCTCATGTGATGCAGCAGAAACTGATCAACCATCATTCCAGCCCAATGTGTGGAAACACTTAGAATTGATCAAAGTCATGTGACCATAGAGTGTGGTAGAATGTTCTAAAAATGGATTATTCTGATGTGGAAACGTTATCAAACTATAATGTGAAGGGATTTGACATTCATTCTTGTTTACTTGTTTGTTTACACATATTTGATTTATTATCTTGAAGTAATACAAGAATCTGGGAAACTTCCCCTGAACTTTCAGTACCAGGTATTTATCTCTGAGTCACACTGCTGGAAGTTTGGGATAACGATGTCCTGATCCATTTTAGGTCAGTCAATCGGATTGTTCAAAATGAACCAAAATCGACTATGGATTATGTAAACAACCACAGATTATGATATGAATTAAATTGTTGTTAAAATGACTCGTTATATCCATAGTTTTCATTGTATTTTTCGAACCATGTAAGTCACTAACAGTAACCAAAAAATGCATACTAAAAATGAAATTAAATCATACATAAGTCACTCTTTTATTTATTAAACACAATTTGTAATCAAGAATGAATGTCTTGAATAGCAAATCATAACAGAATAGGTAATAATAGACTGGATGTATGCAGGCGTTACTATTGTAATTCATTGATGCTAATGAAACATAGGTGGAACTGAATATGTGTCCACTGAATTAGCATTAGATATGAACAAATAAAAATTATGAAGATAACCATAGCATAAAAACATGCGAACAACTCAACTTAACTCTTTATATCTCCTCAAATCAGTAAATACGTTGAATTCTCCATTCTATGCGTCGCTTTGGAACAATTCCGCAAAGCCATCGTAAGACTGAGCGGCACTTCATCTTCTTCTGTTTTCCTGCCAGTGCCAAATATCGATACTCACCTACACCACCCTCTAGTGGTTGGTACTATTAATTAAAAAAAATCAGATATGAATTTCACCCCCGCAAAACTATGCTAAAAATATACAACCTTTACTTTAAAACATATGGTAATTTGCAAAAAGGAAAAATGAGAAACTTGGAATTGTTTTGAGATTAAAACAACTTCTTAATTTCTTATTTACAATTACACATGAATGAAATGACTATTATTTGTTCATGTTTGTGTAATACTAACTCCACAGTCCTGTCACTCCGCAGACAGTCAGCACTTCTCCTGTCTTTGCACTGAAATGATAAAACGACTTCTTCTGTCAGGTGGTCGTTCCTCATCCTCATTGGATCGCAGATGTTTAGACTGATTGGAAACAGTCGCTGAGCAAAGTGCTTCTTGATCCTTGTAATGAATACTCATCGTCATCACGTGTGGGAATGTTACACAATATGCATCATGTCACATTATGGCCATAAGTCAAGATTTGTAATCAGATCTGTGAGACTCCGGCGGGGATCAATGTTGAGCTTCCTTTGGAATGTTTTCGGAAGCTGAACTTGTTCTGGAGACGTCTCAAGGTTTCACTGGAATAACTGATAAGAGCTTTGAGCTGAAATACATAACTGTGCATCATTAAAGCAGAAACCAGCTTTCTGCTGTGTAACTACAGTGAAACATCCTCCATGAACTCTGTTTTTATCTGATCTCGTTTAAACCAATGAAGTCAAGACTTTTACGTGAGTCACTCAGACTGAGACTATCCAGCCCAGTCTCAGTAAAATGCGTACATATGCGACGATTTGGGAAATACCGTGTATAATATACTCCAAAACCGGTTTTTGCGTGCATATAATACGCGCGGTCCTAAACGTGTTAAAATGTGTTTTCCACGATTGACACGTCCCCTGGTGGAGGCGTGAGCATCACAGACAGCCCCACAAACGAACAATTTGCTTTTCTAACCCTAACCATAACCGTAATCCTAACCTTAACCAGGAACGACGTCATTTAGAAAAGAGCTGGAGGATTTCTGATCACGTGATCAAAACCAAACCTAAAAAGTCGTGTATATTGTACGCTGGCGCCACCTATTCTCAATCTTTGCGTATCATATGCACGCAAAAAGCGTGTTTGGCGTATATTATACACGGTATTTCAGAGTGCAAAGTCGTGGAATATGTACGCATTTTACTGAGAGTGTGTTGGACTATCTTACACCGTTAAATTTCCATGAGCATATTTCAAACTCCACGCACGCAAGGAACGTTCCACTGGCGCAGGAAAGTCTTTACACCCGCTCCTCTACTCCTGCTCACTCATGAAACCTCTTCCCTGCGCTCGTGGGAGTATTCTTCCGCTCCTGTGACCTCTGCTGCTCTCCTGAAACTATTCTTACGTTCCTAATACTAGTTCTGCCCAGTCGTGGAGGACTGTGCACTCGTGGAGCGTCTCCTCCTTCTCCTTGCTCGTGTTAACTCAACATTGAAGAAAAAAAACAGAAATTTGTTTTTCAACTTAAACCTAAAAATGAAAGGGAAAAAAAGGGACTGTTTCATTTATATATCAATTTCTAAACTACTTTATTGTTCCCATTTTTTTTTTTAATTGAAAATAAAGCAAACACATAATGAATGTTTAAATTCACTTTCAATCACAGGGTGATGAAAAATCAAAAAGAGGAACTCTTTGAAAATGAATTGAAGCGTTCATTATAGATGGAGCTGAACTAGTTTGGTGTCAGAAATCTTAAAATATTGAATTTAAAAATTCTTTGTTTGTTCCGTTTTCAGTTTAATACTTTAATGGGAAAACAAATAATATATCTGTTTCTCTATTATAGTTAAGAAGTTGATAATTACACAGCCTGAGGAGACGCTAACTTTAGCTTTTTTTGGTGCTGATATCCAATAACCAAAGAGCCTTTAGTCTAACCCCACAGTTCCTCCAGTGTTCCCCTCAGTACTGTGACACCCCCCAAACACTCCTCTCCTCTCCTGCCAGAGAACCACAGTCAAACTGCTGCTCCAGGGTCGTTCCTCACACTATTTTTCCATCATGTCCTTCTAGGTCTACATCTCTCTTTTCCCTCCTTCTGCTTTATTACCTGCAGCTTACCCCCCTCTCACCCCCCCTCACCCCACCTGGAGCTTTAACTCTTTCTCCTTCATAGTTACCCGGTAACTTCCTGCGGCCTTTGAACCCCCCCCCCCCATTAATCTGGAAACACCAAAGCCCCCTCCACTTCTATTTCCATCCATCCTTATTATGAAGTACTGCGGCTGTCAGTGCCTGATGTTTAATAACTTGATAACTGGCGTTCAGACGAGGCTCTAATTAATTCAGTCATCTCAGAGGAACCAAACCTTAATGAGTCAAAGAAGAAGTAAACAGTTTGAGCGAGCCAACCCGGCCAATCGGAGCCGACACCTGCTAATCCAGCTGCGTTCTGGACAAAGATCAAATCTAACGACACCTCTTGTCTTTAGAGGCCACAGCAGATTCAAACCAAAAACGAGCGTGAGAAATGAACACTGCAGATCAGCACAAAGCAAAAACATGTGATCGTTTGTGGGAAACGTTGCACAAACTCTTTCAAAGTTCGGTCTGTCCATTATGAGCTCGGCCTTGAAGGCTCTGTTTACTGTGCAAAAATGTCTCAGCCGTTTCATGTCATTAACATGATTCCCTCAGACTGTACTTTTTAATCAACTCTCAGCTCACATCTCTGGCACATTTGAAGGTTTCTTCATCATTTTCATCTTTGATCGGCGCCTTGGTTGCCCGGGATCTGAAGTTCTCAAACCTCGTGAGTAATGTGTGCAAAACTAATTAGTGCGAGCCATGCTGTGAGGAAACACGAGGGCTTTCCAGTCGCTGATGAAAAAAAAGACAAAGCTACCCTCCTCAAATGTGAGTGAGTGGAAGCAGATCCTTTAAAATCTTGATCTGAGACGTGCCGCTTGAACTGCTCTGAAGCTCCTTGCTGTTAACACCTCCTCTCTCCCGGGCCTCCGACCGTCACTCACAAAAAACACAAACCGTCACATTTTCTGTCATCCGAGCTGGATCCTGGGAGCACATCATAAGGATCCAAACTTTTAATGATTGTTGAAACTTTTTCCCTTTTCTGAGGGCAAATGAACTGCAGGTTCACCCCCCCACATGCCTCCTAATAGGGACATTTTTGACGTTCATGTTTAAATATACTCAAGTTAAAATAAGTAACTTCAAGAATGGAGGGAGTACAGCCTGTAAACAAGCTTATAATGATGATCCCTCTGATATGAGGTCACAATGACCAGGTCAAAGTCAGCGATGAAACACTGCGGTTTAAAGACAAATGTTAGCTTAAGAATCAAATCTTTATGAATCCACGAAGAGACAAAATCCTTTGTAATTATGTTGTTCTTCTTGCACCAGGTAACCTCATGAAGACTTTTCTGTTGTGTAAACGGACTAACTCTGAGGTGATGCCTGTGAGCTAGCTTTAACATTTGTTTACTGTCCTCGAACTGATTAGTTTAGGTTTGTGTAAAAAGTCTCCTCAGGACTATGAATGACTGATTCTTGGAAAACTTCAAAATCCTGTCTTGACATGTGTCTATAACAGGATTGTCCCCATCGAAAATCAACAGTATTCCACTTGTCACAAACATAGAAAATTGAACACATCAGGTGAGGCTTATGCAAGAAGATTTAGGCCGAATCCAAATGTGTCCCTTCTCACTACCCCTCCATTTGTAGGGACATTAGTTGTGGAAGGTTTGTCTGCAATTGCTTTTAAGTGTCAACCCTCCCAGGAGAGGCATACAGAGAAGGGGGGTTCACGCTGAGCTGCAGAGGAGAAGCCGTTTTCTTCACATGGGTGCGCTCTAACGCAAAGAAGTTTACATTTAAATGTAAGTAATGACTTTTTATAGTTATAAAGCCGCTGTTGTTATGTATATTTGAGCGCTGGAAGCTCTGCGGTAAAGCTAGCAGACTGGCAATTATTGGTGACGTCATTGATTAACAGTGATGTCCGAGTTATGAGACACTATTTTTCCATGACTCTCCATTTGGAGGTCTAAATGTAGGGGTAGGGAGAAGGGAAGTATTCAGGTTCAGCCTTGGGATTTGTGGGTTGGACCATGCCAAGTTCCAAAGTTGTAAAATTGGACCATTTTACATAGTGCTTGTCATGAATCAATCCTCTGTCTCCCCCCTCTGGTCATCAGTGGGATCACCTGAGCACTAGCACTTCCACACTACATTTCCCATCAGCCCCTGCTGTCACTCCCAGGATCCCCACAACCGTTTTCCATCTGCAATCACTCCCAGCAGTTCATCAGACCCTTCTTCTGATTGTTTGCTGCCTGCCCCAACCCTCACCTGGACCTGGACCACTCCGATAGTTCTCTTATGACCTCATTCTCATGTTTGACCTCCACCTGCCTGACCCTGATTTAGCTTTGTGGACTTTTAGCTGTGCTTCTCTCCTGTTCTCTTGTCTGTGCCAAAATAACCTGCAGCATTTGGATCCAGTCGTTTGTGACAGCTAAATGTAGACACACTGCCAGACCTCAAACCTTTACCTGGTTGTAACTCAAAGCGGATTGTTGTAACTGGATTAATTCTTAGTTTTCATCCAACATTAAGGCTTCTTCAGTAACATTTAACAGGTTCATTGTGACTTTCTGCATCATGATGCTTGCAGTGTAATAGGGCATCCAGCGTAAAAAAAATATCTGCCAAATCACTGATGCGAAACAGTGGGTGTAACACCCAGAGGAAACCATTGTGAAATCAATCCACATTAATCTGCAGACCAGTTGAAGCCAGTTAGGAGGGTGCTTCAAGGGACCTAACCAGTACTTTTCCACTGAAAAAGCAAAGCCATAAATTTCCTTGTTGGCAGGAGCAGGACCATGGACACTGACCATTGAAGATTTAGGTTTGGTGAAGATGACCATATAAGGTGTTAGGGCTTTGGGGGGTTCTTCTCTGTTGACAAGCATTGGCCTGGAGCTAAATATTTAACATATAAGTGAACCTTATTTCATAACTCTTTGTCTTTGCATGCCCCGAGACTCAGAGATCTTCATATAAGTTTGATCCAACTTTGATTAAGATGACTGAATTTCAATTGAGTCTAGCGGTTGGGTGGCTCAGTGGACTAGGTGAAGGGCTGGCAACGCAGAAGCCCTGGGTTCGATTCCCAAGGTTGTCCACTGATCCCCACCCAGATTGGGTCCTTAGGCAAGATGCCCTTCCTGACACAACCCTGTACTTGAGGGGCACAGGGACCCAGTTAGGCAACAGCGTCAAGGGCGTAAAAACTCTGCCAAATCACTGATGCGAAACAGTGGGTGCTGTTACGCTGTGGAGACCCCAAAAGGGATAAGCTGAAAGTGAACTACAATTTCAATTGAGTCTATTGATCACTTTCTTCCTCATCAACAACACGCAGAGGTTAGCAGGACTAACCTCACAGTCACCATTGGACGCCTGTAAAAAAACACTGTCTAATTTTCTCCTTTCTTTTACAAGGAACACACATATTGGGTTCCTTAAAGTCCTCCTCTGATGAAAATCCTGTGTGTTGAGTTTTAACAAGTCTGTGTGTGATTTTTCTTCTGAAAGTGAACAAATGTAATAAGAAATCATTCCTTTTTTGTATTTCCGAGTATTTCTCCTTTTAAATCAATCAAAGTGTCTTGGACAGACTCTGTTTGAATGAATGATCTTCTTTCCATCAACAGCTCTGCTGCACATGCACTAAACCCTCATCTGTTCCTAGTGTCTAGTTCAGGTTCTGGAGAAGAGAAGATGGTATCTTCACATTGACTGCAGTCAAATGAGCCGCCGTTCACATTTCTGTGGTCAAATCAGCATCACTGGATTTTTGGTGTGAGTTTCATCCAATACTTACGGTAGCAGGACTGAGAACGCTGGAAAATCTCCACCAGACTCCACGGAGCTTCTTGATGTGACCACGGAAATGTGAACGGCGGCTCATTTGACCGCAGTTGGAAAGGATTGTAAATCAATGAAAGAGCATTTTGATGTTAGCTTTGATTATTTTATCAAGAACTCTGAGAAACCAATGATTGAATGTATTGATCACAGTCAATAAACATTGGAGAATTAGCTAAAAGAGTCTTTGGTGAACTGGAAGGAGAAAGAATCAGGATTTTGGAGGAAGTTCTGTCCATGAAGATCTTCACTTCCTCGTCCAGCTGACATCCGGATCAGAACCATACGGCTGGACATTACCCAGATTGATGGATGTTTTTATGTAGCAGTGGTGAAGATTTATGCTAGTGAGACACAGAGCTATCATAATCAGACAAGTAGTGGATGGGGCGGAGCTCCAAAAGCCACACCCCCTCAGAGGAGATTTTGGAAACAGGCTTCAGATCAACATGAAAAATGGCTTTTTAAGACATTTAGGTTGTAGGATTTGGGTTAAAAACTTCATAATCACCATTAAAACACTTCTGGGAATATTTTTGAGCTTCATCCAGTCTGGGTTCTTAGGCACGAGCCTTTAGACTACTGCCTAACTATGTCGTGACAAGGGGGCCAGAAAGAGCATTTGGCATGAAAATCTCTGCTCAAACAACCTGCAAAGCAGTAAAAGCTTCTTCATTGTGACGACTCCTGATGGTATAAACTGAAACGTAAACTACAACAACTCTGCTGCACGCCTCACCTACTTATGTGTTATAAAATTTTCCTTTCAACTTGTCACCCGAAGCATGCCTGTATAAGAAAATGTGCATGAACATGTTTTGGGTTCACTGAGCGGTCTACAACCGTGATACTTTTCACCTGCAGACAGCTTGTATCCATCTGTAAGGGGAGTTGTGACCAAGTTTGATTATATGGAATGTGCAGAAGCTCCAGCTTTGAGTTTGTGAACACCAGTTGAAATAATCAGCACTTCCATGAGCTGCATTTGATAACCTCTTTGCTTTGGTTTGTAAATGTTTTTGATATTTTTCCTTTGCTGCTCTTGTCTTGAAGTCCCCACAAGTAAGAATAGAGATTTACCTGCATTATGCAACAGCAGAAGCATTATCCAAATCCCTCTCAGGCTCACTGCGTTGCCCTCATTAGTGGTATTAATAAGTAATTTAGCGCTCTAACTTCTATTTCCCTTCCGCCTTGTTCCAGCACTGTACACACCCAGCCTGTGAATTTCCTGCTTTTTCCAGCCTTCTAATTGCTTTCTTTTCTGCTTAATTCTGCGCAGCTTCCAATATTGCCGGACACATTGTCACTGGTGGATATGTATGACACACAATTAGCAGGAAGTTAAATGGGGAGGCTAAATGATGTTTCGCGGCCGGGGTGATGATTGGAATGATAATGACTGCAATGATAAAGGACGCTTCTCCGGTCTAATAGTGTTTGATTTCCCTGTAGGCCACCAAGAAGAGAGATAGGAGGTATCAGGGCTGCTCATCCAGTAAGAATGACCTTTTATTTCACAACAAGGCCCTGCAGATAGCAGACGCATCTCTCCACAAGCCCTCATTAGATCAGAGAGCCGGGGGCAGGAGTGAAACTTTACTTGGCTGCAAGCTGGAGAAGTTTACAAGGTCAACCGCCATCATTGGGAGTATGAATTTTAGATGATCTCTGTCTCTCTCTCGAAAACCTAATCTCTGAGGAATCAGTGAGTAGGAGCACAAGAACTCAGCAAAGACGTGGTCTGAAATCAATACATGGCCTGCATGTCAGTCTGAAGGGGCTAAATCTCAACCACAGCAGTCTGTGAAATTCAGAACTCCAACACCCACTCACTTTTTCTTGGTATAATCTGGCACAGAGCATTTCATCAGCTCAGCGGCTTCCTTTACAGGGGTGGTGAGGTTTTTACAGCTGACATTATATTTGCTGTGACTATAACTGACCTTACAGTCATGTCCAGGAACACTCAGAGAAAGTCATTTATCTAAAGTTTTTAGATACGTTTGAGATGAACTTTTTCATTTGTTCTCATCGGGTCAGAGTAGATTGATGCAAACTCCTAATGGCCCAGTCACAAATCAGTTGCGATGCGTCAGCGATGGGTAAAACCCGGGAAATTTGAACAAAATCTTGAGACGGATTTTGCACCTGTCAGCAGCACCCTCAGCCTTAATAGGAGGCGCCCTGCGACGATTCGTATGCTTTCTGTGATCGTCTCCGATTAAATCGGAGGGGATCGTAGGTCATTGGAGATTGTGTCTGGGATGCCCAAAATGGGTGTAAAATCTTGCGAATAATCTTAAAATTTTAAGTTCAAAGTTGGGGACCGCGCTGGGTGTGGCGATGCCTAAAAAATCTGCGACGCAGGCGTCCGGAGAGCACCTCCAACGGGTGCACAATCGTGAGATCTGTCTCAAGATTTTGTTCAAATTTCCCGTGTTTACTCATCGCCGACGCATCGCAACTGATTTGTGATTGGGCCATAATCCCCGACAGATCGCCAACATTGTGACTGGGCCATAAACGTGTCAGAGTTTGTGTGGAACCATGTAAAGAATGTTATGACAATAAGACACAATGGGCTTTGTGTTACCGATGCTGAATATTGCAGTGGGTGTTAAATACAGTGTTCACCTTTAAAGTCTCACTGTTTTTAGATTTTTTTAGTGCAATTTTCATGGTTTTTATTTTTATTTTTTTACAACTTATTGTCTTCTGTGTCCTGATTGGTTGTAGACCTAATCAATCAATCTTCTCCATACCGTGTCTCCAGAACAAATTCATTTTGTCAAACATACATACATTTTTATCACAATCAGATCTTTGTTTTTTTATTCTAATAATATTTTACCTATTTTCTTATAAAGGTTTGAACTTTGAGAGTTCAAACAAGAGAAAAGTATGAGTATGAAAAGTGTGTATTGAGGAGTTTTATAGCATCAACACTTCCAGAATTACCGTATTATCCAGACTATAAGTCACGTTTTTTTCTTTTTTGTTTTGTGTTTTTTATAGCCAAAAAAGTGTTTGTCATAAACAAGGTTTATTACCTCACGACAAAACTACTGATCTCTTTCAATAGCTGCGTCTCCATTAACTCTGAAATTTCGCAAATTGGAATTTTGAAAAAATAAATTCTCTTAATGGAAACACCACAATTTCGAAAAATTCACATTTTTTGAAAAAAACATTTTTGCACTTCGAGGAGGTGTGATAGGGGCGTATTGAAATAGACATTTTTCGCAAAACTGTAATGGAAACACTTTTTAAAAAATAAATGCGCTTCTTGGTATGAAGTGTCTGTCCTGAGCGCAGCACAGCCAGCGCCATGAGAGATCCCACAGCATCATAGCTCATTATGAGTTGCGTATCATACGGACTCTTACAGCTCCTATGTAAAATCACTAACCAAAGTTTCATCTTTGCCGCACCTTTCAAGCTTGCAGCCTGAATCAGATGCAGAAGTCTCAGTTGAGGATGAGCGCGAGTGCTGTGACAAACTTGAATGGATCTTGTCGTATTTTCTAACAGAAAACAGGTCCAGCTGCTTACTTGATTAAATGGTTATTCTTTAAAAACCCGTGAACAGGCTTCTCGTGTGCATCTGATGAGACTGTAGGGACTAGCTGCACCAGCGCGCCGCACTGCAGTGACGTCACCCAAATGCTCCCTTTTAGTGATTCAAATAAAAAAATACATGTCCTCATGCATCGCTGTGTTTTTAATGACTCATCGCATGAGTTGGTTTGTTCTTTATCGCAAATTTGTGATTTAATGGAAACAGTGTCATTGTGAACCTGCTTTTTTGAAATTCTTAGAATTTAGAAAAAGTCTTGCACGAATGTGTGATGGAAACGCAGCTGATAAAAGAAGTGAAGTTGACTTGGTTTCTTCTAAAGTCTGATCGCTCATTTCCTGTTCGTCACCTTGACTTCTCCTGATTGTTTGTGCTGAAGCTACTTATGTCGCCCTCTGCAGTTCTTCACTGTACTGCAGTGGAGGCTGGTGTGAAATAGTCCTCTCAAATGTGGGACATTATCTCAGTCTTAGTAAAAATAGGGCTCAGGGGAGCCCATCGGTCAGAGCGGCTCCAACAATGGGGCTCTGTGAAGGCGGTGCTGTGTACCAGCCCGCGTTTGTTTTTTGCCTGCATTGTCCAAACCCAATAAGCAGCTCTTGTTCCAGCAAAAGGCTTCTAATGGAGAACTGAAGAGGCGGGGGGAGTGGGGGGGTAATAATGCTCAAGCACTGTGGAGGTAATCTGTTTTCATCAACCCAGCACTCCTGAGGACGGCTTCAACAGCATTCCCCGTGGTCCACACGTGCCTCCTCAATGGCAATGAAAAATACAATGTTTTTATCTGCCTCCCACAGCTGCCCCCAGTGACCCCCACTGCTGCGGAGAAACACCAAAACGCTCCCAGATAAAAGAGGCCCACAAGGGGAGAGTGAATTCTAATCACTTAGGGACATGTGTTGTGGCGATACTGTCATGTTCCCTCAGAAGAGGTAGTTAGTAGAACAGCACAATCACACAGGGACTCCACAGGGATCCCTATATCAACATGACAGTGTTGTTTATGCATGAGCCGCTTTTGGCAGGAAGTGAATCTCCTCCCGCCGCAGCGACACCAGAAACCCTGCCAGATTACGTTTAGACACGGGCTCTACATCTTCCTTACGCTGTCAATTACACTTTCATTAGTTTTTCTCGTTGTCTCTTCTGTTTGTCGCACAGCTCTTCTCAGACAATGGAAGTGTCTCACGTAAAGTCACGGCGTGGATGTAAATGCCGTCAAACCCCGGCATCCTTCTGGGTTTTCTTCTTCTGCGCCCAAACTGACCACCTTCTGCAGAATGGAGGAATCATGGAAATGAGAGGCACAAATTACTGCGTACAAGACGGCGTCTGCTCCTTTTTATCTTCGGTGGCGGGAGCCGCTCTGGCGTGATTCTTATGGGGTCAAATCAGGATCAGATTAAAGTGAATGAAAGGCAAGATTGATGATTTGAAAAGCAAGATTTTGAATTTTGAAAAACAGGCATTGTTAGTTAGAAAAACAAAACAGAAAATTTGAAAAACAAGCATTGTAAATTTTGAAAACAAAATTGAACATTTTAAGAACAAGATTGAAAATTTGAGTTTACAATTTTGAATTTACAATGCTTGAATTGAATGTTGAATTAAAAAAATTTAAAAGCAGTTTTAAACTTGAAAATAAATATTGTAAACTTAAGCAAATTATTGAAAAATTGAAAAAAATTGAATTGAACATTTGAGAGAAAGAAAGAAATATAAAAACATTTAAAATAAATGTAAATTTGAAACTTGATTAAGAAAAAGTAAAACTGTTATCAATTTAAAAACAAATGATTATTTGTACTTTCAACATTCTCTTTTTTGGTTTTTCTCTGTTTGCTTTCAGTTCTCTGTTTTCGGTTTCAAATCAGAGTTTTCACTGCCAAGTTTATCCTAATTTTGCATGGGGGCGGGGCTTTAAGCTCATTGGGTACCGGGGCATGTTTCCCATGATTCCCAAAGAGGAAATGGTGATGTGACGTGTTTTCTGCTGTAGAACGTTTTCTGTTTATGTTGCTGCCTGCATCAACCCACTCCAATCAAACTCCAAGCAGTATCGCTGCTGTGCAGTTTGCCCTCACTAATATCGCGGTTCACCTTTCACAGCCTCGCTGTTTGGTGGATTTTCTTCAGCACAACTTTGCTGCAGATCTTGTTCCATCTCCTCCATGCCATATTTTACACATGCAGCTGGGCAGCATTATATAAATCTTCATGGTGATTAGATCATTGTTTTCATCCTAATGCTAGACTTATTTTTCTATCAAACTTTGAACAGTGAGAGTGGAGAAAATGAGAGAAAAATCTAAAAATATTCATGTGTGTCTGAGAAAAGAGTAGAAAATGTGTAGTGAGGAGTCCTCTCTGTCCCCCCATGGGAAACATGTCCCAGTAGCCAATCAGCTCACAGCCCCGCCCCCATGTTAAACTAGGATCAGCTCAGCAGCAAAAGCTCCAAAATTCTGAATTGAAACTGTAAACTGAGGACTGAAAGTGAAGATTCAGAAAAGTTGAACATTCAAAACTGCAGCTGTTACTAATGGATACATTATTTTTCAATTGGTAATCTTACATTTATGTTTTTTTTTTTATTCAAGTTTTCAGGATTTTTTTTTCAGATTTACAATATATTGTTCAAATTTTCAAGTTTTATTTCAAGATATCCATTTTTTTTATTTACTGTCACATTCAGCAGTGTTTGCCCCTCCTCTTGTCATCTTGCCACAGCTGCCTGACATCTGTCATTAGTTCTCAGGTTATTTAAGTAAAGGTCTTTTTGGTTTTTCAGTGTCATAGAGTCCTGAGTTATCCGCTATGTCTCCTGTATTTAAGTTTTGTTATTAAATATTTTGTTAATCGGCAATCTGGATCCGAGTCCTTCCTGCTCTTGGGTTCCATTCTGCCTACCAGTCGTAGCATTTACAATGTCTTGCTTTCGATTTTTCAATTTTTTTTCCTGTTGCAATTCTGTTTTTCAAATTTTCAATCTGTTTTTTCATTCACTTTAAGCTAAACCTGATTTGACCCTGTGACACTGTCACCACATTAAAAGTATATTGAAAAATATGTAACCATGTTGTTAAAAAAAAAAAACCTTGCAGGGGCAACATGTTTTCTGTATACTGTAAGAAATAAAGTGGCCAGTGTTTGTAGAAGGACGGACTGTTTAAAACAAATACAAAGGAACTTTAATAGGAAAACAAGGCCTGGGCACCGGGAGCAGGAAAAGACTGTCAAGGAAGGGGCGGGGCAGAAAAAGGAAGCCAGGTGTACCACAGAGACAGAGTCTGGAGGAGGAAGAGAGGAGAAGGCCTGAGGATTCTCCCCCGACGTCCAGAGTCATTCTGTGGTTACCTGCTTTTCGGATTACCTTTTTCCTTTCTGTGGATGGATCATCACATGGGTTTTTGCTTTCCATTTTTTCTATGTTTTTTTCCCATTGGATACAAACTTCACAGACTTGGACAGAAACCGGTGAGACCGAGCCAGTTTATTTGTTTTGGATTTTTCTACGCGTAGCTGGGACTGAGAAAAGAACTGATCAATTTGAGAGACATTATTGAGTATTGTGTACATCCCTGCTTGTAAATGTGTTAATTGGTGGTGGACCGGTTAATTGAGAATTTGTTTGGGGCGTGGTGTAGAGTAATATGAATACACCGAAGGCAAACTTAAAGTGAGACTGTTGCTGAGTTTTTTTGTGTGCAATGTGGATGTTGCTCATACATTCAAGCAGTTAAAGTGCTTATGCGTACTCTTTACCTGTGAGAGAGCAGAGAAAGTTGTTACAACCCCAAAGATTCTCGGCTCCTCAGAAAGTCCGATCAGTCACAGACAGAAAGATGGAGGACATGAATGACAGACGTGCCTCCTGGGTAATCTGGTGCTGTTTGATTGGGCGTCTCTGTCTTACTCACCTGAATTTGGCAGTTGCACCTGGGAAATCCTTTAATATGAATATCACATGATTCCATGTGTCCTTTGTTAAAGAAGGAACAGCGAGAAGAAGACATGACAAAAAACTGCATAATGGGAGCAGACACCAAAGAAAGCCAAAGACTCCAATTATTATAAATGATACTGGACTTGTCAGTCATACTTAAGCTGCCCACTCAAAGCACCCAACACTTAAAGCTGTAATGTATGGCTGATGGGAGGACTGAGTGAAAAGAAGCCGTCGGAAAATCGGCACGGCTTTTGAGCAGGAGAGGGCTCCGCCGATCGGCATTCATTCATCACCAGAAATACGTGTCAATTAAAGAGCTTTCTTGCTGCTGGAAGGACTGTGGCCGCTGTGGTCAATCCGAAACTCGCAATATTGTCCAGAGAATGAGAAACAAATGAAGAAAAATGAGGCTCCGGTGTCAGACGTTATCAGGAGCTTTATTGTTGGACAGGAGTTTTGGGGCAAACGCGGCACAGTTGCTCGGTATCGGCTCCACATCAGTGTGTCTGAGTCCAATTCGATATCTCATTACTTTTTGTGTGAATAGGTTGAATGGAGACCGTGGTCGGTGTGTCTTGAAGATACGCCAGGGTACATACTGTAAAAGGCCAGCACTTCTTTCTGATATTAAGTATTGATTTTGAAAAATTGATCTAAACAGTGGTCATATTAAAAGAGCAGTGAGAGAGAAGCAGCCAAGCACAAAGTTTGAAGGAGGAAAAAATACAGCATGTACCTGAGAATGTGTGAGGCTTAAATGAAGGGAAATAGATCACAGCGGGAAATAGGAAGAGAGAACAAGCCTTGTAGAGGAATGATTCAGGCTCAAGAAGGTGACGCTAATTGGGCTGCTGGCAGTGCGAGCTGCAGATGGATTCTCCACTTTCGCAGGGCTGGATTGTGGAAGCTTTCACGGGCTTTCGGCAGATGTCCAGAGTCTTTGTTTCAGTGTCAGATCTTCGCCGTTCTCATGTAGCTCTCCGTGTTAACAAGACGAAGAAGCGCGGAAGAGGCAGACGCCTCTTTCTCTGTTTGGTTCTTGGTATTTGCACTTTGATTTTTTTCACGTCCCTGTTCACATCGGTGAGGTCTTCGGAGTTGTTACAAGAATGGTGGTTTTCTGGTGAATACAAGTGGCTGACAGCAGGAGAGAGCAACGTTTGTTCAAGTAGATCTGCATTGATTTGTATGCAGATGTAGAATATCAAGCATTTGGATTGTGTTTTAAACAGTTTATATTATTTTCTATCCACAGAAAGAACTGCTTTTGCATCTGGGTTCTCATTATCAATTGACCTAGAGGCCATTGAAGGCGGGGTTTGGGTGTAACTGGGCCATATGGGGTTCCATTTGTGCCAAAAATATGTTTTTGTGTCCATTGTCTACGTCTACTGAACAAATGTACTGAACATTTGTTCATGTCTATGTTCTACTAAGCGATATCTTCAGCGCGTCCTGCACCATAACCTAATGGCGCTTCTGTTGCTGAGGATTTTTCTGATGACCAGATCCAACGACATAACAAACATTAACACATTATGTCAGGGATAATAACGACGAAGTGTGTATTAGTCTGTCGTTTCGTTCTTTGTTGTCCTTATACAACTCATCATTGCACATTATAACAGTTTGGATTGGCTATCACCATCAGGTAGTCTGCAATTTCATTGGTTGCGGCTTTTAAATGTATTTATTTAGACTTTCCTTTTTATTTGCTACAATATTTGGTACCTTATACTTCACAACATAATCTAAGCCACAATAATCATTTTTTTCTGTACCAAGAATTCACAAACAATCTGGTAAATTTGCATTTTGTTTTAAGGCACCAAACGACTGAAACAACCTTCTCAACTATTACGTCCATAAGGTCCTTCCCAGCATTCAGAAAAGCTGTTTTGGTTCATCTTGAACACACATGCCATTGTTTTTACTTTTCTTATTTTATATTGCCATTATTTTATTGTGTGTTATATTTGTATTTATGTTTTTTTTCTCCAATGGAAGCTACTCCGTTTTACTGTGTAAGCTTGTGTAATGAATTGTTATGAGGAGGAGACGTGTATATTGTGTGAGGTGTGAGAGGTGTTTTGTATGAATGTTGAATGTATGAGTGTTGTATCATGTTTTTACTGTCAAATTAGTTTTTAGTTTTCCTCTGCCATTCTTGTTTGAATCTGTCTACTTTCTGAAAAGGAGGACCTTTTAGAAAACGAGATGACTCATCTGAAGACGCCCTATCCTCACACTCATGATTTAAATCAAATAAATGCAAAGTTTTAAGCATAAGGCAAATACAAAGCTACCATCAAAGAAGCATGAACACATAGAAGATATTACTTAGTAGACATTGAACCTTCATATTAAGGTGGGGGCCTCAAATGGCCCGCGGGCCGCTGATTTACTGCTTTACAGTTTTATTCAAGGTTATTTGGCAGCTGGCTCAGTGTTTATTATGTCAGGCGTCTATTGAAAACCAGTGAATATTCCATCACAGACAGAATGGTGATGCTCATTTTGTGGTGAAAATTGGTCACAAAATGCAGGCAAAATGCAGGCAACCCCAGATGAACATTTCAGGATTTATTGAAGTGATAACAACATTAGTTTATGTTCTGGTGTTACTTCTTTGTGGCATCATCAATCTCCGTTTCCAAAATGTTCTTTGCTTTCATGCCGATCACTTCCCAGAGACACGCACACCTCAAACCAGTTCTTCTAATTCATCGCTCGCTTTCTTTGCAACCCACTCAGGAAGTCAGATGCCTGTTTTCTGCAGCCGTCTTACCAATATCCCATCTGCTTGTGCCATTGTTACACGGCTAAGAATGATGGCCTAACTCACTCTCATATTTAATTGTTGACATATTTAATTGTTGAAACGGCTGAAAAATAAACTAGAAAACAATCTTTAACTGTAACGTTTAGTCCCGTTTTCTTCTAACTCACTCATCAAGCATTGACTGAATGTCTTCTACTAATATCAACCACTGGTACAGTTTCATGTAGTTTTAAAGTACACGTAACCTTTAAGAACACACTCAAAACAAAAGTACTGCATTTACATCAATGAAATGACCATAAACACTTAACATTACATCTCTCAGCACTTAACTTTTTACATTTTAGCTTACACCAGACTCAAACATTACTCAGATGTGTTACCGTGGTCGCCACTGATTCATTTCTGCCATTTTAGCAACACAACGTGGTCTTTGACTCTTACCAACCAGTTAAACAACAATGTATGCAACTCTCAAAGGCTCTTAAAGCACATTGTCACTATTTTTCACTTGTGTGTTGTGTCAAAGAAGCTTACCTGAAAAATACACTATAAAACAGTCATGAACTGCAGCGTGCTTGGTCACATCTAACCTGACTCACTTATCACGTATTGATTGAGCTTCTTCTTCTGGTGTCAACTACTGATGCCTAAAGCACCAAGCGCCCTCTGCTGGTGAAACTAAGTATTAAACAAAAACCCTTTTTCAACACACAATATATTTAGAAAGGCACAACAGTAATTGCTTCCAAACTTAAAATTAAATTAAATGAGGGGCAACTACTGTAAATGCGTGTTTTAATCACACAGTCCCACACCATTCACATTCTCAGGATCCACCCTGAAATGTGGTGCAGATTCCTCACCACCTTACCTCACCTCTTTGGCGTCTGCCACCACATGAAGATATACGGTAGGTGCTTCTCTAATAAACCTGGTAAGGTTCCATCATTCTGCCTTCAGTTTTGGGTTGTAAACAACAGCGACACATTTACATTCCAAGGAAGAGTCAGATCTTTATTATTTTTACCAAGAGCCTAAACTACTGCTGGGTCTCCTGTGTTACCGTTAATGGGTCAGGGCTCAGGAGTCCATAAGGAGCATTGTTGTTGCTGTTAAGATCAACCACTTCTCACTTATGTCTGAAAATGCTTTTCTTCCCAGAGCAAAAAAGCTGCTTACATGTCAGCACAGTGAATGTCCTCAAGTTCAACTTTCACAATAAGTCATATGTGTGGCTCGTCATCTTCAAATGCCTCCATTTTTCCTGCCTGGGATTTTGGCATGTTTTTTTGTACGCGCTTAGTGTTTGTTCGGTTATATATGTTTGTCAAAATAAGTCTGATAATGCTGGAACTCGAAAAGAGCTGTCTTTCATCTGCTAATCAACCACAGATCTTGTGTTTCTGACCCTGATCTATCTCTGTTTCCCTGCTGCCTGCCCCGACCCTCGCCTGGACCCTGACTGCTCTACTCTCTACTTGGATGATCTCATCCTCATGATTGACCTCTCCCTGCCTGACCCTGATTTAGCTTTGTGGACTTTTAGCTGTGTTAGTTCCTGTCTGAACTAAGAAACCTGCTGCGCGTGGAATCAACTGTCTGCCTGTTTTTGACAGATGTCTCGACGCCCCGGACGCGTTTTTCTGGTCTTCATTTGTTGCCACATCATGGAAAACATGGATGATGTTGAGTGGGTAGTTTGGGTTTATATGTTTTGGAGAGCTCTACAGAGGTGCTGGCAAGAACATCGCCGTGTCTGGGTTCACCAGATAATTCAGAGTCTCTCTCCGTGAGGTGTACTTCACTTCTGCAGTGGGAACTGTGCCTGGGTAATGGCTCTTTTAAACGCTACTTCTGTGTGTCAGGGAAAACCTCATAAGTCCATGATGGTAGATCAGAGGTGTTCAAGTCAATCACGCAAGAGGTCAAAATTCAAAACACACCTTAAGTTACAGGCCGAACGAAAAAACACTATTGAACACTCTAAAACTAAATTTTTAAAACTTCAAAACTGTAACTTTTTAATATAATTATAACTAGATATATAGCATTACCTGTGATAATACTAGTGTGAATGCTGTAAGCTGAATTTGGCTGCTGAAGGTAATAGTGCTGAAATTGATAGCTAAGAACGGTGAAGCTAATAGCCAGCTAAAATATTAGCTAAATGCTAAATTAGCCGAAAAAAACAAAACAAAAAAAAAAAACTAAGTTAGCCAAAACAGCTAGAATGTAGCTGAAATCTTAGCTAAACTCCAAAATAGCCTAAAAAATCTTAGTAAATGCCAAAATAGTCCAAAAAACTAGCAGAATGCCAATTTTGAAAACTTTAAAACCGCAACTTTTTAACATAATTATGAATTAAAAAAAACATAGACTTTGACACATGGGAGCTGCATGGACACCCTGTGTCAATCCCGTTGTGTCTGTTGCCCAAATTGTGCTGTGCCACTTAAATTGCGCTGCTGCCAGACTGATGAGCCACGCCGAACACTAAAGTCGTGCCGCAGGACCTCAGATTGACTTGGCATTGAAACTTGACACTCCTGCCACATGAACTGCGTCGGTAGGAATGCATCATTATGATTTTTGCTGTTTGCAGTGAGACAGAATTTTTAAAACAATTTGTTGAAGATAGCCTGATCTAAACCAGTGTTAAAGTGTTGATTGTTGTAAAGTTTTGCTGCGACAGAGGAATGACCTGTAAGTTGCCGAGTGCTGACTTGATAAATGGAAGTGGCTCCAGTTACCTTTTATTTTAAACAGACAGGAAGTCAAAGAGCTGCTGCTCAATCAAAACGGAATCCTACTAAAGTGAAAAATTCTATTCAGGAAGATTGAAAACCAACAGAGCTGACTTTGTTTGGCCCAAAACTGAAACGTGGATGCAGCTTCTAACGAGAGAAATCATTTTTACATAAAAAAGGAAAAGCTTCAAGTCATTAACATGAGGGAACATTTTGTTGTGAACGAACAATTTTTTATTTGTTCGTGTTTTTTCTCCAAACATCCCATTCAGTTATTCAACGTTTAAGCTGGGAATCATCATGCACCCTTAAAACGCAACAGATTTTCTCCTGAGAAAAACGAAAGGCACCGTTCCCCAATAAACAATTAGGTTTCAGGTTCAATAACAGTTTGTTTGTGAATCCAGAGGAAGGGAGTTGTCTAATAATCATGCGGCGCAGTGTATCCTCTGCTCTTCCCTCAGGGATCGTGTGATATACGGTACGGCTGCTTTAGCACTTCTGTATTTTCTGTCTACACTTATAGATGATCCATGGAAGCCCTCGCACGTGTGTGTGCGTGTGTGCGTGAACTAAGATGTGTACATGCTGTCCTTGGGGAGTAGACCTAGCTATGCGGATCAGGGTGGCTGTGATCTGAATGGAAAGCATTAATATTTAAACACAGGCTCCTGCGGAAAAGAGACTGTAAAAGATTCATGATTTATATACCACAGCTCTCAGCAGCAAAGGCTGCAGCTCCGTAAAGAGCGGCTCATTCCTCCCCGCTCTGTCCTCTGTACAGGACGCCTCTCATAATCCATTCTGTCTGCAGGGGTGATGCCCTTCACTTGCTGTTCCTGATTAGTATTTTTCCTTCTTCTTTTTTTTCAGCTCAGGCTTTTTGTGTCCATTTTCAAAGAACAAATGGATTTTTTTACTTTAGAGAACAGACAATCATAAACTTGCAGCATAACAATTTCTACTTCAACTGTAGGCAGAGAAGAATCATACGGGGGGGTCAGGGAATAATGTCAGCAACAATACTAGCTGATGCATAATTCATTCCACTTATGGCCCAAGAACGGAGAAAACAGATCAGTTTCAGACTGGAAATGTGCGAGGAAGTGAAAGACAGGACTACATAAAACCCTGTACCTTCAACTGGAAGCAAAAAACCCACAAAAGTTCATTCAAAAAAGAAAAAAAAAAGTTAATTTAATACAAGAATTTATATGTATTTGTGTTTTAAAATGTTAAATGAAAAAGCACAGTTTGAACCAGGGCAGTCACACAAATATATTCTAACAAACACGAGCAACATCTTCTTGATGTTCACTGTAAACCCGGGACCCAAATTTCAATAATAGTCATAAAAAAGTTCAGTCTTTGCATTACGCAGAGTTCACACTGAACGCAGAAGCACCGCGAAGTGTCATGGAGCGGAGTGTGCACGGCATCCTCTCCGCTCGGTGGTTCACACCAGACGTGCGTTTTTCCACGACCGTCGACAGGTGCTTCTGCTGGAGCTTTTTTAGGTTTTTGCCATCATGGGTAATAAGTCAATAACCTAAAAAAGCTCCAGTGTTTCTGTTAATAAGAGCTGCTCTCTGCCTCTCTATTTTTTTTCCACACCCAAAACCCAGCGCCCCGCGCCGCAGTCTGCCCACTATGTTGATCTGTGTGTGCGTGCGTGTGTCTGTGCTCGCGCGCGCACGTGTGTGCATGGGTGTTGTGATTGTATGTATATTTTCATCTCTACAGTCTGTTTAGACACAAAAACATCATCGCATTTATCAATCGCAGCATTTTATTGTGAAAAATTGGTTATATTTTGAAAATAATACGGATTTTCTCATGTATTTTGATGTAACTTCCTGCCAGAATTGACGCAGAGCGCTCACGACTCGTGCACAAAATAGAGCTGACGCCGAAACGATCTGCTGCACCGCGCAGGCCCCCCGGGGAGGACCGCGCCGCTCCGCGCCTGGTGTGAACAACGCCATAGGTTAACAAGGGCGCTGAATAGAAGTGGACTCCGTTCCGCGAAGCTTCCGAGTCCAGTGTGAACCCGGCGTTAGAGCAGGTAGTCTTCATCCCACCTGAGGATAACTCTGCCTTCACAGCGTTTCAGTCACAGCTCCACTCACCTGTTCTCCAAACTGGAAAATAGCTTACCTGAGTTAGCACCTGAGTTAGCTGTTGTTTTTTTGTTTTGTTTTATAGTGACATGCATTTCTAAATACATTACGATTGTCGATGTGTTTGAGATCACCCAGTGCCTCGCCTGGATCGTCAGCAAGACCAAGCGGCTGCAGGCAGGGGTGGGGAAAGGTGCCTGAGATGAAGGCGAACAGCGAGACTGTTCGAAAATAGGAAGTTAGGGGTTGTCCTTAAAGGTATCCAAACCCTAAATCCACTTTTTTGGGCTGTTGACCTCTATAAATGGGGCTTTAAAGATGCTGTCTGTTGGTCATTACCAAAGTTTTGATAAATTAAATGTAACGTCCCCAATGGGCAAACTGGGCCAGTCTAGGGGGCAAATACCAAAGGGAACAATAAGGCTAAAAAGAACACTGTTTATTCAATAAACAAAACCCCGTGTGCTGAAGGAAAGAACAAAGTGTAATTAGTGTGTTGGTGGAAACAAAAAGACAAACCAAAAGGGATTGGAACCTTGGCCAAACATAAGATAAGTCAGAGAGCCAGTGTCAACCGCCAGCAGCTCCTTGCTAATGGCTGCCTAACCAAAACAACCTAAAGAAAACAAATAAACAAAACCTGCAAACTAAGACTACCAAGATCCAACCCCAAACTAAAATAACAAAACCCAGCAGTCTAAGATTACTGGGGACAAAAAAGGGTAAAAGAGAACTAACCAAACCAGGGTCAGACTATCTAAACCCCGGCCAGCTCCTCAGCCAATTAAGGCACATTTGCCACACCTGCCCGGTGAGCCTTAAGGACTGGATGGAAAAAAGGTCCAGCAGCAGGACGTAACAATAAAATTGTTTAATTCTTGAAAATATGGTCAAAACCTGTCTGTGTGATGCCCCCTACAGGTTGAATTGAGGTCTTACAGCCCAATATTTTGATTGGTCAAAACATGTAAGTTTCAGAAGTCTCATGTCATGATCTGCTGCTCCAGTAACGATGTCAGTCCTGCCCCCAAGCCCCGCCCCTCTAACTGGATTTGCACATTTCAGCTGTGGGTGGAGTCAGCCTCCAACTTCCCTGTTTGGTCATTGAATTTTATTATGCCCCTCCTCCTTAAAATGATCTGTGCTATGATGTACTTTATATTAATTTTAACATCTGTCAGGGTACATAAGATAAAAAGTAACTACTGGGTTAATTTAGTGTGCACTGTCTCAGAGAAAAAAATAAAATTGAAATTCAAATGAACTTTTAACCACAGATGATTAGAAATATTGTTTATGTTTATATTATTAATTCACTACTTTCCAGAAAGAGTTAATTTAGCACCAGTCATTTCTGATAAACATCACGTCGAACTAATTGACTGTATAAGTAGGAACTTGTCTTAACTCATTATACTTATACAGTCAATAGTCAAACTACAGAAACTGTCAGGACACAGTTTCCCACAATGCTTTGTTTTGTAGTCAACGCAGTACCTATTTTCTGGCTGCGCTAGGCCAAGTAGGCGCCTTAAACCCGCCCCTTTCTCGCGATCCTTTCGTGTAGGAGCATATGTGACGTTGGATCAAAAAAACTAACCACCATACAGCATGGTGCAGGCGATCTGCGCAGCGCTGCATCTGCCTTGGTCATCTCAAACACGCTTAGTGACCTTGAGGTTAGCTTCAGGTAACTTAGCCAGTCTTCAATATAGAGAGTGGGACCAGGAAAAGTGATGCTCCACTATGGAGGTTGAGGAATTTTCTCCTTCATCTTCTTCTGAGACAGGGACTCATGGAGGGAAGGGACCCGTGTCTGAGTGCTAAAATTCTGCTAGCATCATAAGCTAATAAAGGCTATCATGATTTTGTTTATCCACGAGTATGCTCTGTTACTGACTCAAAAATGGACGCCCTCCTCCCAGTCTTTCAAACATGGCTGCCGTACTTCTCTGCGTTCACACATCTGCCAAGCACACTCACAGCTGATCTGTTCCTTCATGATGTTAAGAGTGTGACGCCCACACCACCATTACATTCTTGAATATTTGATTCAATGACCTTATTCTGTGTCTGTCTGAAGGCTTTTGGCGCTCTTCCCTAATTTCTCACATCCAACAGTCAGATTATTTTTAGTTTCCGTGAATTATTGATAATAATTGGATTCTTTTGCAAAGCATCAATCACTGCGTAAGAGTTCTGAAGCATGCCTCATCTTTTTTCATTCACATTCAACACCTGATTTTTCAGCAGATCACATTTTTTATATTCTTTCCCAATAACTTTTGACAGTTTTTATCATTTAGGATGTCAGGAAAACATCCACATAGAAACACAATCATGACATCAATCAACATGTCACAGCTGTGTTTTTTTTTCTCGGATTTCCTTATTTCGTGTAAGAATCACCCTTTAAAAAATGTCCCCATCACTAAAGACCTCACTCTCACTCTCATTCTGGAGCAAACATTTGAAGCATGTTACAGTCTGGAGGAACGTTCAGGATCGTTTCCAGCAGACTGCACCGCTCTGCTCTGCAGATCTGGTGCACTTATTTCCAGCTCAAAGTCAGTGACAAAGGTTGGAGCTACACATTTATCCTGTTCAATACAGAAACAGGATTTCCTGTTTATATATGTTCTATCTTCATTTTTTCTGATTGTGGTTCAAGCTGTGGTAGAAGACGAGACATTTGACCCGCGGGCCACACTTTGGACATGCCTGGATTAAGCTGTCAGAATAGATGACCTTGTTTATTTTGAAAACATGTTTTGTACAGACAACCAATTTTTTGAATCAAGTTTCAGGACTGAAAAATACTGACACTTTCTGTGGGAACCTGAAGTTTCAGGATCCAGGAGGAGACGACGGCTACTTCCACTACTCAGTGGGAAGATAGTTGCTAATAAATAGTCTGTGTTGTGCCGCAATTGTCAAAAAAAAAAACAAACAAAAAAAAAACAATTTAAATGTTTATTGTTAGAAGTTGCTTTTTAAAAGAACCTAGTAAAACAATCTTAAAGGGTAACCAAATATGGAAGTTGCAGGCTGACTCCACCCACAGCCAAATTGTGAAAATCCAGTCAAAGGGGCGGGGCTTAGGAACATGACTGTTATTATTACTGGAGCTGCAGATCATGACTGGGACATAAATGGTTTGACCAATCACAAAATGCAACTGTAATACCTCGATTCAACCTGTATGGGGAGCAAACAGACGGTTTTTTACTATGTTTTCAAGAATTAAACATGTTTATTTTGATTTTTCAAAAATGTGGGAATGACCAACAGACAGCACTTTTAACCCTCTGGAACCGACGGACGCCTGGGGGGTCCCTCTGTGCAGCCATGAGATCAGCGTGATAAAACTAAGTCTTAAATGAACTTGACCTTTTTTATGTTCTGTAACTGATATTTTATTGAATAAAAGGGAGGATATGGCCCTTGAGTCTGTATAACAGCATAAGAAAGGTCACAGCATTGACCTGTGAGGTCTGTGGTGTTTTCTATCAACACAAACTCTTCATATGTGGCCCAAATCTGTGAATTTTGCCTGGAATTTGTTTTTGTATTTTCATTCAAAAATGTGTTTATTAGTTTGTTGACTAAATTTATTCTTGTTATTTTTAATGAAATGACACCTTAAACTTTCATTCTATGTCGTAAAAACTGTTTATTAAACATTTTTGAGCTTTCCACAGCAAAATGAATCAAAATTTTTCAGAAGGAATTTTCAGTTTTTGCATAATTTTATACCTAGTATGTGAATACAACAAGTAAAAAATGACTAAATAAAGGTAGTGTCACATAGGACAGGTTGTGCTGAGTAAAATTACACCAAATAAGCATGAACGTAGTATGTCAAATTGAAAATACAGAAGTAAATTCAAAAGTAGACAAAAACAGAGCTTTAGGCTCTAGGTTACAGAGGGTTAAAGCCCCATTTATAGAGGTCAACATCCAAACAAAAGTAGATTTAGGGTTTGGTAACCCTTTAAACAATGCTGGACAGTTTGAGTATTCTAATAAAGTAATAAAGTTTCTTGAATCTTGTATTTACTACAGGCCTCTTCCTGATTACGCAAACATTTTAACACTTCTGTAGAAGAAAAGAAATTGAATAACAAAATGTGTTTTTGTTGTCTTCTCAGGTATTCTAAATGTTAATAAAGCTGAAAATATTGTATTTTTATTCTATTAGTCGTCAAGAGGCATAAAAGCCTGAAAGACGAACACCAACTGGTTCAGGGTGGCCACAGAACACGGTAAAACGCCTCTCTGGAAGTCAGTCATTATCAGCCATTCTTCCTGTCCTCCATAAGCTCATCCTGAGGCTACAAAAGTGAAATTCTGTGTA
The DNA here is from genome assembly GCF_002922805.2 of Oryzias melastigma. Classification (NCBI taxonomy): domain Eukaryota; kingdom Metazoa; phylum Chordata; class Actinopteri; order Beloniformes; family Adrianichthyidae; genus Oryzias; species Oryzias melastigma. Next base: position 212,669 of record NC_050522.1, on the reverse strand, counting down.
ATAATCAGGTCATAAAACCCAAAGCATTTGCTGGACATTTCTTTATGTTTGAGCTTTTCTCTGCTTCCCCTCTCACAGCCTCATCTATGATTTTGTGCATCTGAAGTCTATTGTAGACGGCGACTGCAGAGCAGCAAATCCCTTTTTCCTTTAGAGTGGGAGCTCTGAAACTCTTCCTGAAAGCCCGTCAGTAGTGTGGGTACCAGAGAATTTAAGCTTTAGTTCAGCTGTTAGCACATAAAACATAATGGAGTGGAGTCATGCGGCACATGAAAGAAACGACAGAAAGCTCCGGAGAATGAGCTTCAGCATTCTGCAGAGGAAGAGCTGATATCAGTGAAAGCTGACGTTCTGCTGAAGCTCCGTTTAAAGAACCTCACTGAGGTAACGAGCAGAAAAATGCTCTGCATCTTTTCACAGATCCACTCTCCATTTCTATCGGCTTGCCTTTTGAAACCACAATTCAACACAAATGTTCACTTGTTAGGTTTCTGCTTATTCTGTTGGTTGTGGAGAGTGAAAACATCTATCTGTGCTCATGCTGAGAACACACATGGGGTTTGCTGGATGAGTAGAAGGACAACGGAAGTAAGAAAACTCAGTTGGAACGTCTACCTAAGCATTCTCTTCCTAAAGCCTTTGTGAACACCTTTTCTATCCAACAGGAGAACACCAAGTGGTCAACCACATAAACTGATGGAGAGAGGTCAGAGGAAGCTGAAGGTCATAGAGGTCATAGACTTTCTGCAGTCAATTGTTACAGAGCTCCAATCTTCATGTGACCTTCAGATTAACAGTTCAGAGAGGTTCAAGGAATGGGTTTCAATGGCAGCAGGTGCATCAAGACACACAAGTGCAATGCAAAGCATGGATGCAGTGATGTAAAACACGCCGTCACTGGACTCTAGAGCAGTGGAGACGTCTTCTCTGGAGGGAGGAATCACACTTTTCCATGTGGTAATCTGATGAACCCGTCTTGGTTTGGAGGTTGAAGGAGAACGAGACATTTCAGACTGAATTGGAGGAGGAGGAATGATGGTGTGGGCTTGTTTTTCAGACCCCTTAGTTCCAGTGAAAGGAACTCTGAATGGTTCAGGATACTAAAACATTTTGGATTCCATGCTCTTGTGAGGACAGTTTGGAGCGGTCCTTCTTCTTCCAACATGACTGCACCAGAGCACAAAGTAAGGTCAATAAAGACATGGAGGACAGAGTCTGAATTGGACTGACCTGCACAGAGTCCTGACCTGAACCCCATAGAACACCTTTGGGATAAATTATAGTGCAGACTGAGAGCCAGACCTTCTCCCCCAACATCAGTGTGTGACCTGAACAGTGAGCTTCTGGAAGAATGGTCCAGAATTCTTAGAAACACTCCTCAACCTCATGGTTCTCATAAGAGTTGAAGCTGAAGTAGCTGCAAAAGGTGGACCAACATCATATTGAACTGTATGGGTTAAGAATTGTGTGGCACTCCAGTTCATGTGTGAGTCAAGGCAGGTGAGCCAAATCTTTTGGTAATATAGTGTGAATGTGATGGAGCACAGAGGAAGTCTTCCAAAGAACAGCTGGAGGAGTTCATTTCAAGAGTATCCTCTGGATTTTCAAACTAAAACTGCCTTTGGTTGAGTTAAGGATCGCATTAGTTTTGATGAACTGACAGAGATGTCACATTGGCCCCTTGCGTGTGCATGTCCACAAATGTTCACACATTAATGCTTCCTTCTTCATTTCAATAAGCATAACCGAGAGTTTCAAACTGGACCATTCTAGGCCTGAAAAGCTCTATTCCTGTTGAGCAAACATCAGCCGTTGACCAGCGCCAGGTTTGAGGAGAGTCTTGGTGTGGGTTTAGCTTTGACTGACGCTAACAGAGTCCTCGCTCAGAGCAGAGCAACTGTTTATCCTCCAAGGTTGATGTTTGTGTCAAAACCACCACGACTGTCAGCAACTTTATGACTGTTCTGCTTACGATACATCAGATTCAGCAACTCTGTCTCCAACCGTTTCATTGATAAGTGACTGAGAAAATGCCTCCGCGCTGCAAACCCCATGCAGCTGCTTTTAACCTCCAGCGTTGTCGTGAACTGGCGCCTGTCTGTTCACACACAGGGAGATGGATGGAGGGAGTTGCTGGAGGAGAGGCTGTGTGCTGTTGGTGGTGGGGGGGGTTACACAAAGAGATGCATGGACAGACAGGCCTGAAGTGGCAGCAGTCGGCCCTGATGGAGACTGATGGGATGATGAGGAGATAAGAGTGAAGAAGGTGGAGAAGAGGCTGCATTCCTGTTGCGGAGGAGCTCGCGAGACGGATGGAGAGACGGGCGAGAGGAAAGTGAATCAGGACTCGACAGAAATGATGAGCTCAAGCAAGCCTCACCAAAATGGAGGAGAAAGAAAGAGGCAGGAGAGATTTATGGAAAGAGGAAATTAGAGGAAGAAAAGGAGGGTGGTGGGGGGAATGGGTAATAAAGGAGAGTGACAGGACTGCATTTGTGGAATGAGGAGAAAGAAAGAGGAGATGGGTTAGGTTCCCCTGTGCTTCCACAAGCACTTTGTGAGCCTCCACAGCCACTTAGGCCTACAAGAGCTTAGAGCCACTCCGCGCTCGGCTGTTCGTTTCATTGTGTCCACAGCAATTATCATCCAGCCTGCACTCTCTGCTGCAGCAAGACCGACTCTGCAAAGCACACACCAGACAAATCCCAGCGCCCTCTTTAATTAGAGCCCTGTTTGCATGCTTTTCTGTAAATGTGGTGCATCAGAATGTCAGAGTGATGTCAGCTGGATGTTTGTAAAATGTCAGCTCCATCTCAGATATGTCATCCTGCTGTCACTCCCACACCAAAGACACACCAGGGTTTCATCCTCATCACCGGATCAGCAGCCCGACTCCAGAAAAATCATTATTCCTGTTTGCAGACAGGATTGTTCTCCGCTTCAGCTTCATCTCTAAAATTAGTCCGTTCCTCGAAGATACTTTTTTTTTTTTTCATTTCCCCCACGTGCAGTTTGATGTCAAGACAGCCTCTTTACTCGCTTGCAGCCATCTTATTTGCATTTCAGCTTGCTCACTACGAATGAGTTATTTGGACTGAATAGGAAAATATCTATTGTTATCTTTTAAACATGCTTTTTATTCATTATTTTCTGTGGGGAAGTTCTCTGAGGGGAGCAGCTCTCTGCCAAATCCACACAAAGTCGCATTGTTCCAAATGTGTCACATTTCTGAGTCGTCACATCCCTGCATGCCGAGACAAAAGGATCCTCCAGGAAAAGGAGGAACAAGCTCCTTCTCAGCCAGAAACTAATGCAACCAGCATTTGTGTTTGTTTCCATTATCCCTGACACAGAAACGGAGGCATGCAAACATCTGAGGACGATTCGGAATGTGACGTTTGGATCTCCTGCACTACGATCATGAATCAGAAAAGGTGGCAAGAGAGTCAAACAGCTGTTTATGAACAACCTGTCATTATGCTGAAGACTGTTTGCCTCAAAATGAGAGGTTTGTCTTATTTTAGCTTTCCTGGTACGGTTTCCATGTGCTTTTTCAGTTTGATCACAGATGAGTTTTTGTTTCAGTCATTTTGCTTTAGGTTGATATTTACAGAAGAAAAGGAGAACAAAGGAGCAATGGTGGGTATGAATTTGTGGTTCTATCATAGATGAAGGGAAGAAAATTGTAAAAATGTTTTTGAAATAAATCAATGATCACTTATTTGAACAAGAGGCAAAGATAATTATTAGTGATGGGTGGATTGATCCAAAATACCAGATGTATCGATCTCAAGTTGGTATCGGATTGATACTGACCCGCAAATAGTGACATTTTCACTCTTGTTTGAAACTTTACTGTATCTGCAAAAAGGACCCAAATGAGTCTCTGCCTCACCAGTCCGTGAGATCTCAGCAGCAGCCATTGATAGTACAAATACGGGACAAAACAGGTGTTGGCATCATCATAGGAAATGCATTACCTCAGTGAAACCAGGCCAGAGCCTTCGCCATCACTTCCTGATAGTCTGCCGCCATATTGCAACCCGTCAACAGCAATTGGTCTGAGTCGTGTTTTTGAGGAACTACTGTCACCAATCATGAGTGAAAATATTGTCCTAATACTGTTTTGATGTTTATCAAGTAAAAAAATGAAAACTTGCAAAAACCTTCATGACGATGAAAAACAATTGAGATTTTGAGGTTTATAGATAGATAGATAGATAGATAGATAGATAGATAGATAGATAGATAGATAGATAGTGTATGTTAGTTTATTTTATTTTTCCTTTTTCTTTTCCCAAATCCTGCACACTGCGCAAGTGTCCTGTTACTGCTGTTCAGCTGCAGCCAGACTTTTAGAAATGAGGAAACAAGGCAATCAAAACTGGGTTTGTGTGGCCATTTTACTGACATCCCATGGGCGCTTAGTATCATGTGCACACCCTGTGCAACTTTACCAACCACCAGAGAGTGGCGTAAGGAAACCAGTATCACCTGTGCGTCATAAGAGAGAGCAATTTACATTATTCGTACTTATAATTCATGATACATTTACCACAATGGTACGTTCCATTTTCATCACATTCCTTGAGGTGTCCAAACAGAGGGAACTGTAACACACATCTTAACCATCATTAGCTTTAAACTAACTAAAATGGAATTTAGGCGCTGAAGATGCTAGTGCTGATAGTTGAAATTGCTGAAGCTAATAGCTGAAAAAGCTGAAGCTAATAGCTAAAATCGCTGAAGATGATAGCCAGCTAAAATATTAGCTAAATGCCAAATTAGCCTAAAAAACTGAAATAACCCTAAGTTAGCCAAAACAGCGAGCATGCAGTTGAAATATTAGCTTAACACCAAAACAGCCTAAATACAAAAAAGCCTAAATTAGCCAAAATAGCTAGCATGTAGCTGAAATATTAGCTTAACTCCAAATTAGCCATAAAAACCTTTACAAATGCCAAAATAGTCCAAAAATCTAACATTATGCCATTATAACTTTCAACTTTACTACACTCTGACTCCATATAATATAAAGTAACGACTAATCGACTAATAAATTAGTCATTGACTATTTTAATAGTCGATTAGTTGTTGATTAGTCGACTAATAGTGGCAGTCCTAGACAATTTGCACGTAATTTTCTCAACACGTTCAACAGCCAGTGCTGTATGAGGTTCCATTTGTGCCGAAAATATGTTTTTGGGTCCCCTATGTCTCTGGTTCATTGTCTATGTCTACTGAACAAGTTTTTTGAACCTTTGTTCATGTCTATGTACTGCTAAGCAATATCTTCTGCATGTCCACGCTTCTTTGATGATAGCTTTGTATTTGCTTTATGTTTAAAACTTTGCATTTGCTATAGGGGTGGCTGTGGTGCAGTGGTAGGGCGGTCGACTCCTGATCTGAAGATTGTGGGTTCAATTGACGCCTTGCCTACCCATGTGTTGAAGTGGCCTTGGGCAAGACACCTAACCCCGAATTGCCTCTGGTGGGAGGTTGGTGCCAGTGTTCGGCAGCAGAGAAACCACCAGTGTGTGAATTGGTGAATGGGTGAATGGGTCTGTGACTGTGAAGCGCTTTGGGCCCTCAAAGGAAGGTAGAAAGCGCTATAAAAGTATACGCCTTTTACCATTTATTTTTGGTGTTTAGAAAAGTCCTTAGCAACAGTTGCTAGCATTGTTAGCTCTTGTCGTTCCACAGGACACGCAGAAGATATTCCTTAGTGGTACAGAGACATGAACAAATGTTCAATAACTTGTTTAGTAGACACAGACAATGAACCAAAGATATATTTTTGCTACAAATGGAACTCCACTAGTGCCAGAGTCTGAGCCAGACTCTGCCTTCAGTGGCCCCAAGGTAAATTAAGTTTGAGACTCTTGCCCTCTACCAGACGTGCAACCTGCACCTCCAGAGCCATATGTGGCTCTTTTATCTCTCCATGGTGGCTCTCAGGCCGAAGAAAAATAAAATAATAGTATTTTTTTAAAGTAAGGATTATTTCATTAGACTTTATTTAAGTTAGATTAATTAGTTAAATGTATAAATTGATGTCTGAGGTTCACATA
>NC_050522.1:206054-206316 GCF_002922805.2 Oryzias melastigma | reverse complement strand
GTGCAGTGGTAGGGCGGTCGACTCCTGATCAGAAGTGAGCGGGTTCGACTCCCGCCTTGCACGCCCATGTGTCAAAGTGGCCTTGGGCAAGACACTGAACCCTGAATTGCCTCTGGTGGGAGGTTGGCGCCAGTGTTCGGCAGTGGAGCCACCACCAGTGTATGAATGTGCGTGTGAATGGGTGAATGGGTCTGTGACTGTGAAGCGCTTTGGGCCCTCAAAGGAGGGTAGAAAGCGCTATACGAGTATACGCCATTTACCA
>NC_050522.1:199580-205914 GCF_002922805.2 Oryzias melastigma | reverse complement strand
TTGTGCAAGACACTGAACCCCGAATGGGACTGTGAAGCGCTTTAGGCCCTCGAAGGAGGGTAGAAAGCGCTATACAAGTATAAAGCATTTTAAAGCTATATGCTAACTAAAAATAAAGACAATTAGGACGATAGTTTATTGTTCATGTATACGCCATTTACCATTACCATTTTATATTTTTGCTTTTGTTTGTGGCAAAAAATAGACATAATTCATCATTACTATTAAAAAAACAGAAGGTGGTGAATTTAAATTCAAATTTCTTAAAGCCTTAAGTAAGACCATGCGGCTCCTTCTAGGTTTTGGTCAGTAGAAAACGAGAACAAATGGCTCTTTTACTGTTAAAGGCTGCGACCCCTGCCCCATTCCATGCTGTTCTTAAGCCTTGCAAAGTGAACTACTGTATTTCTATATATTTGATCCCATATCACCTTTGGGAAACTAACAAACAATTTATTTATGAAGTATGAGTTATTTTTGTGAGTTTTTTTCCTATCCAGAAGTAAAACGCCTGATCTTTGAGGCTCCTCTTGCTCCTCCGTCCATTTCATGACGTCATCCTAGAGCCGACCTCGTCAGCGTGTCTGTGTTTCTCCTACGAGAACAAATAACATCTCAAGATATCATGGATCTGCCTTTAGTAGCCCCGGCCATCACTTCACTGGTTCACAACAGGAATACACCCGGCGTCTGCACGACTGTGCCCTACCCAAAGAACTGGAGTGGGGGGTCTTAAAGGAGCCTGGGGTTTAAATTATGTAAATGGTTTAAAATACGGCTTTGGGGGGTTTTGTAGTGTGGAAAAAGCATGAAAATACACTTAATAGCTCATAAAGTTAATTTTTTATGACATAGACCCTTAAAGATACAACTGCTCCTCTCTATGACCCTCCACAGGCTTGGTTAACTCAGCAACCTGCAGCACATATATGTCAACACCTCCAACCACCACCCCCAACACAGGAAGATGTGACTAAGACATACAATTCTAAAATTATATTGTCAAAATAATAGGTGAGTGTGGAAAGTTCTGGTTTCAACCACCTTTAAGGTGTTGTGCTTGTTTTTATTCAACAAGATGGAGAATCCCAAACAAACCTTTAAAGTTTCTGCTTCTCAAACACTCAGAGGATTTAGCAGTATGGACTTTCTAATCTGGTATTTTTGTTCTTTTTCAGAAACTGTCCTAATCTTCCATTTCAGTTCTTATTTATTATATTTCCATCCTTGCTTGCTGAAGGTTTTCCTTCCTCCAGGAGAACCTGCAGAATCCAGGGATGTTTTTTTACGTGAGTTAGAACTCTGTTGCAGTTTCCAGTTGCCTGATTTCTAACCACATTTTTATGGAGCTATTTTGGGGCCATAAATATTTGAATCCCACATAAAACTTTTTGAAAAAAACATTGATGTCTGGCCAAAAAAATGTAAAATATCCTAAACTTTTTGAAATTCTAAAATAAACTTAATCATTTTCTGCTTCAAATGTTCTATTTTTTAGAATTCAAAACTCAAAATTTCAATTTCAAAACTTTTTTTTTTCAGTTTCAAATCTGAAATTTTCCTTTATAAAACTTTTGACCCCGTTGTGGCTCGTTGAGGCGGGGCTAACACGAAGGACCAATCAAAATCAATGAGGGTGGTAACTTCAGTCCTGGTGCATTCACTGACTCTGAGAAGTGTGATAATTACGGTCAGAAAATGTCTGTTTAGTCTGTACTATCATAGTCTGAAGTTGCCCCCCCTCCCTTTTCTCAAACCGCTGGCCTGTCCCTTTTCAACTAACATCACCTAACAGTAATGATGACAATTCCCTGGACAATTGGCTGCTCGCCGCTTGTCAAAAATGTAATCCTGCACAGATGCTGCTGCTTTATTTATTGTGTAGAGTTCCAGTCTACAAAAAAAGAAATCGTTTAATGATTTTCTCATTACCGGGGCTTCTATCTTACTTGGGGGGGTGTCTGGATGACAGCCGCTGCCGCTGTTTCTGTGACTGACTGAGTTTGAAGGTCATCCTGCATTAACCTGAGAGGGGGAAAAAGGAGAGCTTTTAATATTATTATTTTCTCAACTAAAATAAGAAAATTATCAAAGTTAAGGAGACCCGAGCAGGCTGCCCCCGCTGGGGTCTCTCTCGATGTATTGATCAGGCGAGATCGGGCTGAAGCCAGAGAAACGCCTGTATTTAACACAATGAAATGGCGCTAGAACAACGTTTTTGACGCACAGTTTGTACGCGATGAAACTCTGCTTTTTACCCCCGTCCTGAGACGTCTTGAGACTATGATATTACAGAAAATGCCCGAGAAGAGAAGTCCGGACAACCTTAACTCCCCCCCCCTGCTGGTTTAGGCTTATTAGCAGTTCAGATCTCCACAAGTAGACACGAGGAAACACTGAAGAAAAGGCAGATAAATTAGCAAGGAGCAGCCCGGCCCAAAAGGTTTCACAGAATACAACAACCAGCAGACATCCCTCCCTTCCCCAGCAGCTCATTAAAACCAAACCTACAGAAAATCTGAGTAAAGCCACTTTTACTCCTCAGCTTTCCAGAGGAAATACTGTGTAAGATGACTTCTCAAGTGTTCTCTCAGTTACAAGTTAAAGAGGAGCTGGGCCTCTTTGAAATTCCTGCAGTCATAGGGACCCCACTTCTCTTGGGCATCCCCCACCTAAGCGGGGGTAAGTTACCCCTTGCTTGCTTTCTACTGGACTCCCAAGGGGCGGATGGGGGCGGATCTCCCATTAGAGGCCCCGTTTCTTACCTGGGGTTGGGGTGAAGGACACTAGGACCTCCCCAGTGGTGGTGGACAGCTGTCTGGGACTGGGGGGCTCTCTGGGAGACTGAGCCCTGTGCTTGGCCCCCTGGCACACCAAAAGGGCTGTTGTCTGGCTAGGCGAGCTTTTGTACCCCCCTTCTCTCTGACATTAGAGGCCCCCATGGAAGTCTTACCAGAGCTGGTTCATGTGGCCGACGTACACCGCTCTGTGTGTTGTGTCCTGATTGGCTGTTGACCGTGTCATTTAATCTCTTTCATGCTATATCTCCTGTACAGAATGCATTCAGTGTTCCAGAGTTACACAAATTCTTAATCGTGTTCAGATCTTTGTTTTCATCCTATTATGCTGGACTTATTTTTTATGAAGGTTTGAACTTTGCGAGAAAAGTGTGAAAATATTCATATCTGAGAAAAGTGTAGAGAGTGTGTTGTGGGGAGTTTCACAGCTTTAAAACATTTATAGTCCTTTGGAATTCACCTGTTGGGGGTTATTTTTAGAAGGAAACAAGGGAGCACTTTAAACTGAAGAAAGGTAGAACTTTCAGGGATGGAGTGGCAAATTCTCACCTAATAATCCAACAAAAAAGCTTCAAGAAATCAAGAACATATTTTCAAAGACAGCTCCAGATGTTAAAATTACACAGACTACATATTTTCTATCGATTTTTGTAAAAATCTGTTTGTTTTCCAACATACGTGTACTTGGTTTATATTTTATCTTCAGGTTTTCTATTCTGCTTGACAAGATGATTTTAGATTGTGTCTTCAGTTCAGTTTAATCAATCCAGCAGTCATCTCACAGACATGTGGATGTCTTATATACATAGAAAAAACTGCCAGATAAAATCTAAGTAGAAGCGAACTCCCTATTTATCCTGCAATAGATTTAATTCTTATTCTGCTTCAGCTGCAGATTCTGATGATGTTGTTCTTAATACTGAGTGATTGCATGTCATAATAGATTACTCTGGGAGAATTTTTGGTCTGTTGTTCAGCCAAATTGAATCCAGCAGATGAAGAGGATCTTCGTTTCATCAGTTTATCCAGACTCCTCTCTCCTGAACATGTCTCAGCTCAAAGCGCAGCATCTGTCTTCCACAGGTTTGGTTTGTGGTTTGATCAGGTTACATCTTTATGCTTAAATCTGTTGTTTGATTTAAAACTGTTGGGCTGTCTGTTCTGTTCTCTGTTAGTCCTTCACACCTGCTCCTTGTTTGGAGCTGACCTCCGTCACGAATGGATCAGCTGATTTTTCTTGTTCTCTGCCAGATTCCAGCGTTGTTGTCTGTCTGTAGTAATAAGTCTGTAATTCTACAGTTTTGGGTTAGTCGGGAGGATTTTGTTTCAAATGTTTTATTTATGCTTTTTTTTTAATTATTAACTAACATAAAAAACAAAATCAAAATTGTTAAACATTTTTAAGCTAAAAATCTTTCCGTAATGTTATAAACTTGCAGTAGCTTTAAATTAAAAAACCCTTCTGCAGTTCAGCCTGCAGAAGGGTTGCTCGTTTCAGAATTTACAGAAGAATGTAAATGTGAGATTGACACAAAACCTGTATATGTGTGTACTTTTGACTCTGATAAACAGCTGGAATGTTGAGGTTTTGTTTTTGCGTTGTGCTATGTAAAAGCATCGTTGTATTCTAATTTGTTATGATGTTTAATTGAAATAAAAAAGGAAATAATCCATTTTCCCAAACACATTAAGGTCTGGGATGACATATTTTTTTGCTAAAAATCTTCATTAAAGGAAACAAAGATTTGGTTTGAAAAACCTGGTATTTTTTAAACCTAGATAAACAGAATGACAAACCGTTATGTGACATGAATGCTGAAGCCTCATTGCATATTAACACTTTATTGATTTCCCCAATTTTAAGCGTAAAATTTGGAGTTTCTAGTAAAGATCCGTCTCCCAAATGATCTCACTGCTGTTACCTAAATGTGTCTCTGGCTGAAGCTGCAGAGCATTTTTTTGGGAAAATTTTGACTGTGGGAAATCCATCTGGACAGGCGTTAAAACGCCCCAGGCTCCATAATGATGCAGAATTCGCTGTGGTGCAATTTTCTGAGCCTAACTACCCTGTGAGGAAGGTTATAATATAAGGAGAGGCTGATCGATAGACAGGAGCCGGGAAAACAAACTGCTTTCTGCTCAGGTCCCCATTAAAAGCCTGCAGATGTGCAACTTGAAGCAACTTTAGATATTCATGACTTTGAAGATGTTTTGAGGTAAACTGGTTCATTTGAACTAAAACAGCCATAGCTACTCATCTTTTAGGGGAGTAAACTTTCACTCCTCCATCATTGCCGCAGGCTCTTTGAGGATGCAGCGAGACTTCCTCTTCTGTGATTAACGAGGCTCTGTGAATAGAACACATGGACTTAAGCTTTTGATTGATGCTTTGGTCATTCTGCATGCATCACTCTGACTCTCTGAACTGTTTTCCAGAAAGCTTGATCTGGGAACACAACAGGCATTGAACAAAAAGGGTCTGATGAATGGGCCTTCAAACCTTTGCTCACAAGTCCATCAAAATTATTCAACGTCCACTGGAAAGAACACTATTCACAAGAAGTTCAGGATATTGTTATTTACATGAGTGCTTTTCCTGTTTGGTCTGAATCTCAGTGTAATACATACCAAATCTTTATGATATTACTAGTAATAAATGAGAAGAAACTTAAACTTTGAATGACTTAATGACAAAATCTGTTTGATTATACTTACAGATCATTGTGTAATAACCTGTGTGTATTATTGTAGAATGCACGTGTCAAAGTCAAGGCCCGGGGGCCGGATCTGGCCCTCCGGGTAATTCTTTTCGGCCCTCCAGATCATTTTATTTCATTGTTATTAATGGCGTGATGTTATGTTGCCCTAATTTCTAACTTGTATAATTTTAACAAAATATAATTTTATGGAGAGTAAAATATTGAAAGTTATTTAAGATTTAAGTTGATTGGAATAATATTCCTGCCTTTCATAATTATGTTAAAAAGTTACGATTTTAAAGTTTTTAAAAATGGCATTTTGCTAGCTTTTTGGACTATTTTGGCCAAAACAGCTTGCGTTAAGCTAATATATAGGCTAAATTCCAAATTAGCCTAAAAAAACTAAAAAGAAAAGAGCCTCATTTAGCCAAAACAGCTAGCGTGGTGATAACTTATTAGCTAAACTCAAAAATAGCCTAAGAAACCTTAGTAAGTGCAAAAACTGCCGAAAAAGCTAGCATACTGCCAATATAACAGCTAAATGCCAAAACGGCTAGAAAGTTGCTAAAATATTATCTAAATCCCAAATTAGCTCTAGAGCATTCACGGAAAAAACAAAATAATAAATAGAAGTAAGTATGTATGACCATTCCATTAGCCCTTTAACACCTGAGGTGTTGCCGGTGACGTTTAAACTCAAAATCTTTAACATACTGTAACTTAACAAATACTATCACGATTAATGTAATTCCAGCAGACTCTAAAGGATTCCTTTTTGGGCTATTTAGGAATTTAGCTAATATTTAAACTAATTTGCTTTGGCAATTTAGGCTTTTT
>NC_050522.1:174903-199363 GCF_002922805.2 Oryzias melastigma | reverse complement strand
TCAGCTCTCAGCAGTAGCACCTTCAGTAGTCAGATTCAGATTACAGCATTCACACTAGCATTATCACAGGTAATGCTATATATCTAGTTCATAATGATGTTGAAAAATTACAGTTTTAAAGTTTTAAAATTTTAGTTTTGGAGTGTTCAATAAATGTTTATCCTGTTCGACCTAAGATGTGTTTTGGATTTTGGCCCCTTGTGCGATTGAGTTTGACACCCCTGTTATAATGATTACATATTGATGCAACAATGAAAATGTTTTTCTTTAAGACTTCTTTGGCTCCGATTAGGAAGGCATGCTGTACACAGTGAGACCACTAAGTTGAAAACACTAAATTAACAATTCAATCACCTCCATATCCTTAAAATGTGGGACAGTGAAACAAACACTGTGTTTATACTACACACCTTTTTCACAATAACTTACTTTGAGTAGTGTAGATTCAGGGTCGAAATGAACAAACTTGGAAGTGTTTTCAAAAATCCCAGAAAAACAGAAACAACCTAAAAAGTTTTTTTTTTAGCCACAACATTCCACTAAAACTGACAGCTGCAGAATCACTCAGCCCTGCAGAACAGAGTTCCTCTCGGTGGTAAACCAGGTCAGGGTCTCACTGGGTTGCAACAGATTGCTGCAGCGTAGGATTCTGGGAAATATTTCAAAATGTTTGCAAGGTTTTTGTGTGACTTGCCCTTTACTGGAAGCTTAAGTGCCGCAAAACAAGTGTCGAAATAATGAACTTCATTTGTTTAAAAGAATTTCATAGCACCCCTTCAGGGTGCCTCAGTTGTAAAATGGCCTATTTAACAAACCAATCAGCAATAAATAGTTAAAACTCTGAAAATATAAAGAATACTCAAAGAGAATTGGAATTGGTAGTGCCTGGATGCCTCAGTTGGCTGCACGTAGGAAATCCAGGTTCTCATCATAGGGGTCGTGATGAGCTTATTCCAGTGTCACATGACTGCCTCACTATGCAGCCGCTGGGGGATCCGGGTCTGGGTCTCCCTGTTCCAGGGTTGGAGCAGGAAGGTCATGCAGCATAAAAATCTCTTCCAAACCAAATGTGCAGATCAATGAAAGCTGATTTGCTGTGACAAACCCTTTAGGTCACAGGTGTTGAACTCCAGCCCTGGAGGGCCGGTGTCCTACATGTTTTCCAACCAAGCTGCCATAGAAGCTTCTTATTGGCTAAACATACCTGAACCAGCTGGACGTCGGCCCTCGAGGACTTGAGTTTGACACCCCTGCTTTAGGTGAACCACAACATTCCAAGAAAATCTGAACTGATTGAAAGTAGCTGAGACTATTAGTTAAGATACAATGTCAGGAACTTTTGACTGAATGTCCATATGCTAGTTCATAATTATGTTAAAAAGTTACAGTTTTAAAGTTTTAAAAATGTAGTTTTAGAGTGTTTAATAAATGTTTATCCTGTTCGTGTGTTTTGGATTTTGGCCCCCTGTGCGATTGAGTACGACACCCCTGCTGTAGAGGGTGAGCAGGTTTGTTTGCTCACTGTTGGGCTGGACTTTAGGGTTTCTGACTCAAACTCTAAGAATAAAAATTCTTTTAACTTTCCTGTTTTTCAGGCTTTACTGGTTCTCCTCCCTGTCATGTCTCAGGCTGTAATTATTACGGAATATTTCTTGTAGAACCTCTTAACTAAGAATGTGATCAAACGAACCCCACGAGGGCAGAGCCGGCACTTTGAGTTAATGGTATGACAATTAGAGTCATCTCCCAGTGAAGTGTGTGCCAGCTCCTCTCAGGGTCAGGAACCAAGGGCGCCGTGGGGGTGGGTGTAAAACAACGTTCACTTCATGGCAGCAACACATTTGACAGCAGATCTAGAGCTTTTTTCTGGAATTTATGAGCATAAGAAAATGAATTCTCTCTTTTTATACCAAAACTACAGTTTATTTAAAGACTCTCTAGCCATGATTTGTTATAGCTGTGTCCTGGTTTAAAGCACAACAACACTCCTTCATTACTCCATAGAACATCAGAGTGCCTAATGTAGCATGTAAACAATGATTTAATCCAAAACAACTTTCAGAGTGCTCCTATTTTTTTATTTTTTTTTTTTGCCCAAAGACACAAAACTGTCAAAGCCAGGATTCTCTGATGATGATGAATCAGTGGTTTGTCGTCTTCAGCCAGTAAACTGCAGCACTTTACGTAGGAAGCGTTTGTAGAATGAGATTTAATTGTAACTTTCCAAATGAAACTACAGTCTTCATCATAGAAAAACCCAGTCATTCCAAACCTGAGGTGCGTGCACCGCTTTAGGTATTTATCCACAAAGCAGGCGGGATGTGGAACACTACCCATAGTGGAGTATTTTAAAAACCACATTGTTGCTGTTGTTTTTTTTTTTTTTTTGTTTATTAGATAAAAAGTACAAATACTGCAGGTGAACAGATGTTACAACCTCCAGTTTCTGGGTGTAGGCTTTTTCAGAGGTTATGGGCGTGTTCAGTGAAGGTTACTTTTCCATTTGTGTGCATCTGCAGATCCTCTTCAGCCTGAGCATAAGTTCATAAAGTCACTACATCCACAGCAGCACCACAACACAAAATACTGAGCTAAGAGCCCGACAGAGCTTCTGCAGCAGTGGCTCCATCTCTCAGGAACTCCCTTCCTCTCAGCATTAGATCTGTAGACTCAGCATTTTCTTCTAAAAAGCAGCTTAAGACTCATCTTTTTAAAATTGCCTTTTCTTAATTCTGTTTTTATATTCCGTTTTTATACTCTGTGCTTTACTTTTTGTCTTACTGTGAAGCACTTTGTGATTTTTATCTTTAAAGGTGCTATCTAAATAAAGATTGTCATTAAATTAACTTTCAGGCTCTGCAGGAACCTGTGATGCTGCTTCCTCACATTTGTAAGTTTTTGGGAAAATATTACATGTTTAATTGATCACCATGAAAAACAAAAAAAGTACTGATTCCAGCTGGCACTGAATAAAACCCAAATGATACCCAGCCCTAAGTTATCACTTTTAAATCAAGACTACATTTTATACCTGACACATGTTGTGTTTAGTAGTCCTTGTCCAGGTTGGAAGGTAATGGATGACTGGAAGGAATCTTTTGGATCTGAAGCTACGTACACACTGGACATGTGTTGCAAGTTCAAGACTGCGTTGAATGCGAGTTCTTGGATGCAATTTTAGAAAAGGGTGTTCACACTGGAGGGTTGTTACCCAATACCAGCGCTTTTACTAGTGCAAATCTGGTAAATCTACCTCTGGGCTTTTTTTGGTGACAGAGAATTCTGGCTGGGTACAAACCCCAATTATGAATTTCTCCCCCATAATTCATTTTCAGACGGTTGGCACTTGTGCTTTGAAATGGATGCTATCGACACGTCCCTCCCAAATCCTAGTCCCTGATTTGTCAACTGGTTTAACTTTTAATTCACATCCAATTGATTGATATTTTGTATATAGAGCCCAAAAGTGGACAACACAGAAGCCTGAAACGAGCATAGACTTTCATTGGAAACAGTCACTTGAACGCGTGTTTCCAAGCTCGATCTGAACGCATCACGTGGGCTCTGTTATCAGGATGAAGCCTTTACTGAAGTAGCTGTTGATTGTTGATTCCTCTGTCATTTTTCATCAGTTTCGTCCCACTATAATCCTTCCCCATGAGCCGTTTGGATGCTCTTTTGTAAACGCTGCACAGAGCATGAATATTAAATGGCCTGCTGTACAGCTGTGAACCCCCACCACCCACTGAGGCTTCCCACAACAGCCATCACAAACTCGGTAAAGAACAGGGAGGCTAAACCACACAGCTCAGCCCCTTAAGTGTATGAGAGTGCAGACACGACTTCCACTATTCTCCTTTTGGAAGATCACTGAGGCGCACGGCAAACTCACAATACAGATGAAAAGCCTCGGATCAAAGAGGAAGTGAGGCCGCCTGATGTTTTATTGATCATAAACAACGTTAAGTATTTTCAAGTTGCAATAATTTATTTGTGCTGGAGTGGTGGATGTCTTTACGCTCAGCAGCAGGGCGTTTGTCGGCGGAGATGAAGCTTCTAATGTGACACAGTAAAAGGAAAATCTACTCCCGGAAGCAGAACTCCAGCGTTGCTTTTATCATTTCGGACAGTTGTGTGTAAACAAGTCTTCATCAGCCTGAACAAGGAAGCAGAGACAGGGAAAGTTCTCTCAGAAACACTTCTGAAGGCTCTTCTCGGTGTGCTAACACGCTTGCTGATGCCCCAAAGATCTAAGAATAGTTTTTGATTTTTGACTCATAATACTTAAAGTCGACATTCAGGCTGAACACATACTCTGATCTAAGACCTCCATGAATGTTTGCAAGAAGCTAAAGCAGCAAAAGATGTAGCTTTGGATGTGTGATGTATGTTAGAGTTATTAGACAGTGGATGAACATGTGATAAAAAGCCAAAGAAATAAATGTCTGTTCTAATTAGAACAGATAGAGAAGATGGCATCTGCACATCTCTGGACACTATTAGAGCAAAGCTTTGTGATTCCATAACTGAAGGAAACAGGAATAGAGGACGGGCATTCAAGCATTTTGTTCCCACTGAAGAAGAAGAAGAAACGACTGAAGAATGGGGCCATTCATGGAGGTAATGCTGCTGTAACAGGCTCTCCTCTGTCTGCTGATTTTCATCTTCTCACTTATTTTAAATGAGACGTTTTTCTGTCAGGTTTTTAGAGAAAATGGGGCTTTGTGAAGAGCAGGTGAGCATCTGTGTTCAGGAAGCAAGAATTTATCAAAACCAAGGAAAAGAAAGAAATTTAAATGGTTTTTATGACCAGAAATTACATTTAATAGATGACATCTTTAACTGCTTATAAAGAAAATATACGTATTTTTCAATTGAATATTCAATAAAATTAAAGTTTAAGACTTGTCTCAGATCAAAACTAACACATTCTCATTCCCAACTTGACACATATTGACATTTGAAACCCTTCCGCTCTCTTTGGGGTCCAGATGACTCCACCCACATATTGATGTGTGATTCCTTCCATGACAAATATGGACAAAGGTGGACAGGATTTTTTGTCTGCCATGTACGTTAGTGAAACTCAAAAATCAATGATATAAAAAAAAGTTCAGCGCACTGTCTTGTGGAGTCCAGATGACCCCACTTTTAATGTAAACAAGCTAAGGAGAGCGGAAGGGTTAGGGACCCCTCCGTGTCAAAAACTGATGTTTTGGGTGTCCCCAACTCGGCGTTTCTTGACATGCTAGCTGTTCCCATTAAATCACAAGAACTGGTCCAGTACTGGGACATGGAGCGCACCTGTACCCTAACCCCAGACTTGGTACCAGACCCAGTACCAGACCCAAACTGGTACCAGATGCGGTACAGAGCGGTAACCAGGCCCGGACACGGTACTGGTGGCAAACCGGTACCAGGTTTGGGTACCGGTACTGGGTTTGGGAACTGGTACTGGACACCTCCTGAGGGCCAGTACCGGTACTGGGTTCGCGTACTGGGTTAGGGTACTAGTACTCGACGCGTCCTGAGGACCAGTCCGTGTCCGGTACCAGGTTAAGGTTAGGGCACCAGGTTTGGGTACCGGTACTGGACACGTCCGAGGACCAGTCCTTGTCCGGTACTGCATCCAGTACCGTGTCCCAAGGGTTGCTGACCCTTGACTCTACGAACAGCCAGCACGTCAAAAAACGATGAGTTGGAGACATACTAAAAATGGGCATTCTGCTAACGTTTTGAACTATTTTGGCATTTTGGTATTTCGTGTGCCCCGCCCCTTTTTCACCACGCGGTGAATTTGCTGCTCATCGCTTGTCAAATAATGTGGTCCTGATGCCGTGGCCACATGTGGGAGGAGCTACCAGCTCTGTCTGTGGATATGCCTCTTAGAATGAATGGATGATGTCGACGAATAAGATTTATTTATTGTGAAGATTTCTACAAAAACATCAGTAATCATGACTCCATGTTTGGGTCATGATTATTATTCAAAGATTTTCCCAGTACAGGGGGCTGTGTCTGTACGACAACTGCTTCTGCAGCGTTTGTGTGTCTCTGTGTTTGAGCTTGAAGGTTCTCTGATTCGTATTAATCTGAGGGGAAATAAAATTAGGAGACCTTTTTCCTCTTTTTAATGTTTCGATGAAACCCAAACTGGCAACTCCAGCAGCATCTCTGCCGGGCTTGTGGAGCGAATGAGCTTCACCGCGGGAGCGATAGCCACTGATCTGTTGGGCACCGATTGGGTTTTGTGCGGTTCCGTTGCCAAAGCGGTTCTTTGGTTTCAGTTCATAATAGTCTGTGCCATTTTCGGTACTTTGCCGCACCGCGCTTCCCGGTAGCTGCTCCTAGCTCTGCGCTCCGCTGTCTCAGCTCTCCGGTTCCCGCCCCGTGCTCCCCACTACCTGCATGTGCTCCGCGGTCCCCGGTCCGCGGTTTCCACCTCATGCACTCCGGGGTCAGCTATACCACAGTGGCTCTCTCTCTCCCGGCGTGTGGAGTGGGCGAGCCCCACTGGTCCGGGAGGCTGTCCAGCTGCAACCAGAGAACAGCGCGCTGTGACAGGACATAAACGCTTGTATTAGATTAGTATTCTACCTGCTGACAGTCACTGGAAAAGTCCTGTGCCCAAAGCTGAGTTCCTGATTGGCAGATGCAACGCTGTGACCTGTCAAATTTCAGGTATTTAAATTTCGCGCCTGCCGCCCAATTCGCGCCTCACTGCTCAAATCGAGGTGCTGCCAGACCTGCGCACTGCGCTGGTCATTGATGTTAATTTGGCATGTAGCTAGTATTTTAGCTGTTTATCAACTTCATTGATTTCAGCTATCAGCTTCAGCGTTTTTAGCTATCAATTTCAGCATCTTCAGCGGCCAAATTCCACTTACAGCATTCACACTAGCATTATCACAGGTAATGCTATATATCTAGTTCATAATTATGTTGAAAAGTTGGATTTTGGCTCCTTTTACTCCTTGATTTTGACACTCCTGAGCTACACCTTGGCCTGCGACAGTCAGAAATGGAAAGATTTTGTTGCTGCCCTAAGCGTCTTAAGGGGTGACGGGCAGTAAATAAGGTGTGTGATGACTGTGGTAAATATCATAAACGTATTTAATGCTTAACTACCTTCTTAGAAGGCCCAAAGCGCTTTACAGTCACAGTCACACATAAACACACTGCCAACCCATGAGCACCAGGAGCAATGTGGGGTTCAGTGTCTTTCCAAAGGAAATTTTGATACATGGACGAGCAAGGCGAGAAACAAACCTGTGATCTTCTCTACCTCTGCACCACAGCTGCCTCGAGTGAATTTTCTGCTCAAAGGCATAGTAAGAAAGAAGAAGGACTGCAAACACAATCTGCTCCTTGCAGTCCAGAACTGTTGTGGGACATAAACAAAGCAAAGATCTACATCAAAAGCTGAGGAGCATCAAGAGGAATTCATCGTCATTTGCTTGGAAAAAAAGCTGTAAAATAATCTGTGTTGAGTTTAACTTGGGCTGCACGGTGCCTCACAGGCCTAGTTCAAATCCCGCCTGGGGGATTTGGGACCTTTCTGTGTGGAGTTTGCATGTTCTCCCCGTGCATGCGTGGGTTTTCACCGGGGACTCCGGCTTCCTCCCACCATCCAAAAACATGCTTCATAGGTTAATTGGTGACTCTGAATTACCCCTAGGTGTGAATGTGAGAGTGAATGAGGATTGAGGATTTATATTTATATTGTCAAACCAGTAGACAAATGTCACTGGCACGAGATTGGAAAAGACAGAGAAAATGATCAAATATCAACCGCTTCAGTTGGTAATAATGAATGTTTAGTAAACATTCACATAATAGTGATTCTCCTGCTTCTTTCTGTATGTTTTTCAGCACGTAAAAACTCAATCACACTTAAAGCAGTTTCCGCAATCTTGGCATCAAAACATTAAGCTCATTCAGGACATTACTGCTTGTATTTTTGGTATTCATCATATTTATAGTTTTTAAAATATCGAGCCAAAATATGCACCACAGGAAATTAATGAGAAAGTTTTCAAATTTCAAAATTTTAAGTAGATTAACAACAAGACTTTAAACAAATACATGGGCTATGTTTTTGTCTTTTACAGTAATTTTCCCAAAAAAAAGAGTTTAGCTAATATTTTAGCAACATGCTAACCTTTTTTTTTGCAGATTTGTGAGTTACTGAGGTTTATTAGGCTAAGTTGCAGTTTAGCTTCTATTTTAGCAATATGCTAACGTTTTTGGCTAATTTACTTTACTGAGGAATTTTAGGCTATTTTTGAGTTTAGCCAGTATTTAAGCAACGTACTAGCTTATTTTGCTAATATCGCATCAGCAGACATTTTTATTCTAATTTAGGGTTTAGCTGATATTTTAGCAACATGCTAACATTTAGGCTAATTTGTTATCAAGCTATGGTTTTGACAGGCTAATTTAGAGTTTAGCTTGAATTCTGGCCACAGGCTAATGTTTTTGACCAATTTAGTTTACTGAGGAAATTGTGGCTTTTTTGGAGTTTAGCTAGTATTTTAGCAATAAACTAGCATTGTTGGCTAATTTGTAGTTCAGTTTATATTTAAGCAACGCAATAACTATTTTTGCAAAATTGGCATGTATTAGGTATTTTTAAGCAATTTTACTACAAATTTTTCAGAAATTTAAGTCAACTTCAGTGCTCTTTTACAGTTCTTTAATGAAATTTCCAGTCTTTTAGCAAATTGAACATTTTGCAAACAGCTTTTCCATTTTCAGCAAATCCCTTCAGCAATTAAAGTAAATTGCATCACCATTTTCAGCAAAAATTTTCAGAGACTACGTTCAGCAAAAAGGATTCACACTAGCATTATTGCAGGTAATGCAACTTTCCTTGTTTAGTATGTTTCAAAAACAGCAGCTTTGGGATGAAAGTTACAAAGCATGAACATAAACTGTTGCATGAATCTACACTCCTATCTAGTTCCTCTGTTTTAACTTCACAGCTTTATTGTTGAATGTTTTCCTGCGTCTGACAGCCAACCTTGATTTTGACGGATCATGCTTTAGTGGAGCCACATTTCTATATGCCAGCCTCCAGAAATCCGTCAATATCACCTATTGGACTCGAACCGCGGGGATCCATCTCAGCCTGTGCCTTTTTTCGATTCCTCTGACTGCGGGGGCTCCTGGGAGAAAATAAACACCTGCGAAATTCCATGATTTCAGAGAAGCAAACAATTTTCTGCTCGCTATCCGTTTCTTCCTCGCTGTTCTTGGACTATTTTTTACCACTTCGCCCTTTTGGAAAGTTTCACATCCTTTACAGTAGACAGCAGGTATTTATGAGAATAAATATCTGTCCAATATCCCATCTCTTTCTTTCAGATCGTCTTCCTTTATTTCCAACCTCCGCACTCCCCCCTCCGTGCTTCCTGCCTCCCTCTGCACTCTTTTTTCCTCTATATTGCACCTGTCTCTCAAATCCCTCAGTTATCTCCGGAGTCCTCCTTATCTCGCATGCACACCCCCCCTCCCTGTCTATCGCGGCTGCTGTCTCACTCCCTCCATTCTTTCTGCATGTCACCTCTTGACAGAGGTGGAGGTGGCTCTCAATCAGGTTTATCGCATACGAGTCAAAGTCAAGGCCCGGGGGCCGGATCCGGCCCTCCAGATCATTTTATTTTATTATTATTAATGGCCCGATGTTATCTTGTGCTCATTTCTAACTTGTATAATTTTGACAAAATATATTTTATGGAGATTTAAAATTTTAAAGTTATTTAAGGTTTAAGTTGATTTATTTTGGAATAATATTCCTGCCTTTTGGTAGAAGCACACAGATAGACTACATCTTGTGTAGACGGTGTAATCTGAAGGAGATCAGTGACTGTAAAGTAGTGGTTGGTGAGAGTGTTTCCAGACAGCACAGGATGGTGGTGTGTAGAATGACTCTGGTGGTGAAGAAGATGAAGAAAGAGAGGGCAAAGGCAGAGAAGAGGACAAACTGGTGGAAGCTGAAAAAAGAAGATTGTTGCATGACTTTTAAGAAACAGTTGAAACAGGCTCTGGGTGGTCAGGAGGTACTCCCAGATGACTGGATAACTACAGCTAATGTGATCAGGGAGACAGGTAGGAGTGTACTTGGTGTGTCATCAGGAAAGAGAGTTGATAAGGAGACTTGGTGGTGGAATGAGGAGGTGCAGGAGTGTATACGGAGTAAGAGACTAGCTAAGAAGAAGTGGGACACTGAGAGGACTGAGGAGAGTAGACAGGAGTACAGGGAGATGCAGCGTAAGGTGAAAGTAGAGGTGTCAAAGGCCAAACAAAGAGCTTATGATGACTTGTACGCTAGGTTGGGTAGTAAGGAGGGAGAGACTGACCTGTACAGACTAGCAAGGCAGAGAGATCGAGATGGGAAGGACATGCAGCAGGTTAGGGTGATCAAGGATAGGAATGGTAATGTGGTGACAGGTGTCAGTGGTGTAATGGAAAGATGGAAAGAATACTTTGAAGAGTTGATGAATGAAGAGAATGAGAGAGAACAAAGAGTAGAAGAGGTGACGGTTGTGGAGCAGGAAGTAAGAAAGATTAGTAAAGGTGAAGTGAGAGGGGCTTTGAAGAGGATGAAGAGTGGAAAGGCTCTTGGTCCTGATGATATACCTGTGGAGGTATGGAAGTGTCTAGGAGAGATGGCAGTGGAGTTTCTGACCGGGTTGTTCAACAGGATCTTAGGTGGTGAGAAGATGCCTGAGGAATGGAGGAGAAGTGTGATGGTGCCCATTTTTAAGAATAAGGGAGATGTGCAGAGTTGTGGTAACTACAGAGGAATAAAGCTGATGAGCCATACAATGAAGGTGTGGGAAAGAGTAGTGGAAGCCAGACTAAGAGCAGAAGTGAACATTTGTGAGCAGCAGTATGGTTTCATGCCAAGAAAGAGCACTACAGATGCAACATTTGCTTTGAGGATGTTGATAGAGAAGTACAGAGAAGGTCAGAGAGAGCTCCACTGTGTCTTTGTAGATCTGGAGAAAGCTTATGACAGAGTGCCCAGAGAGGAACTATGGTATTGTATGAGGAAGTCTGGAGTGACAGAGAAGTATGTCCGAGCAGTGCAGGACATGTATGAGGGCTGTAAGACAGTGGTGAGGTGTGCTGTAGGGGTGACAGAGGAGTTCAAGGTGGAGGTGGGATTACATCAGGGATCAGCTCTGAGCCCCTTCCTGTTTGCAATGGTGATGGACAGACTGACGGATGAGGTTAGACAGGAATCACCATGGACTATGATGTTTGCAGATGATATTGTGATTTGTAGTGAGAGCAGGGAACAGGTGGAGGTGGAGTTAGAGAGGTGGAGGTTTGCCCTGGAAAGGAGAGGAATGAAGGTTAGCCGCAGTAAGACAGAGTACATGTGTGTGAATGAGAGGAACCAGAGTGGAAGAGTGAGGTTACAGGGAGAAGAGATAAAGAAGGTGGAGGAGTTTAAGTATTTAGGGTCAACAGTACAGAGTAATGGAGAGTGTGGAAAAGAAGTGAAGAGGAGAGTGCAAGCAGGTTGGAATGGGTGGAGAAAAGTGTCAGGTGTGATGTGTGACAGAAGAGTTTCAGCACAAATGAAAGGAAAGGTGTACAAGACTGTGGTGAGACCAGCCATGTTGTTTGGACTAGAAACAGTGGGACTGAAGAAAAGACAGGAAGCAGAGCTGGAGGTAGCAGAGATGAAGATGCTGAGGTTCTCTTTGGGAGTGACCAGGATGGATAGGATCAGGAATGAATACATCAGAGGGACAGCACATGTTAGAGGTTTTGGAGATAAAGTCAGAGAGGCCAGACTGAGATGGTTTGGACATGTTCAGAGGAGAGACAGTGAATATATTGGTAGAAGGATGCTGAGTCTAGAGCTGCAGGAAAGAGGTCTAGAGGAAGACCAAAGAGGAGGTTTATGGATGCAGTGAATGAAGACATGAAGGTGGCTGGTGTTAGAGTGGAGGATGCTGAAGACAGGCTTAGATGGAGGAAACTGATTCGCTGTGGCGACCCCTGAAGGGAAAAGCTGAAAGGAAAAGAAGATTCCTACCTTTTCATTAATCATAATTATGTTAAAAAGTTACAGTTTTAAATTTTTAAAAATTGTCATTCTGTTGGCTTTTGGGACTATTTTTGGCATTTACTAAGATTTTTAAGGTAACTTTGGAGTTTAGCTAATATTTCAGCTACATGCTAGCTGTTTTGGCTAACCTATGTTTTTTTTTTTTTTTTTTTATAGGTTTTTAGGCCAATTCCGGATTTATCTTATATTTTAGCCTTTTTAAAAAGGTTTTTAGGCTGTTTTGGAGTTAGACTAATATTTACATGCTAGCTGTTTTGTCTAATTTAGACTTTTTTTTATTTTTTTAGGCTATTTTAAAGATTAGCAAATTTTTCAGCAAAATACTAGCTGTTTTGGCTAACAAAGTTTTGTTATATTATTATTTTAGGGTAATTTCGCATTTAGCTAATATTTTAGCTCGCTATCAGCTTTAGTGTTTTTAGCTATCACCCTCAGGGTTTTCAGCTATCAAGTTCAGCTATCAGCACTAGCATCTTCAGCGGCCAAATTCAGTTTACAGCATTCACACTAGCATTATAACAGGTAATGCTATATATCTAGTTCATAATTATGTTATAAAGTTAAAGTTTGAAAAGTTTTAAAAATGTAGTTTTAGCGTTCAGTAAATGTCTGTCCTGTTCGGCCCGCGACCTAAGGAGTGTTTTGAATTTTGGCCGCCTGTGCGATTGAGTTTGACACTCCTGCTTTATTGTGTTCGGGGCGGCCCACTACATCGATGAATCCACGCACACTTATGATAAGAAACGCAGGCGGACGACGCCCTGCAGGGCCGCTTCACCGCCGCCCCATGCGTGGCGTAACCCCCTTCCCCACCTGGCTTCCCGCTCCTCCAAAGACAGAGTGAGATTGCTGCACTCACAGCCCAGCACTACATCCCAAAACTATTAGTTCCTGACAGCGTCCTCCATTCAGCGCTGTCTGCTCCCTGTGCACACAACTGTCTGGGCTCAGCCCTCAGCACGCCACGCCGCACTCCTGTAATAGCTTTCCACGCCACAATCTAGCTGCTCGCCCGTCGAGTCAATTGGGTGTATTATATTTGTAATTGGAGGCTATTGATTGACAGAGTCTGAATGCGAGGCAGGACATGAAACGCTGGAGCTTCCTACTCTGAGCAGAAAAAGCACCAGGGATTTTCTTTCATTCCCGCCCCCCCTCTCCTAAAGAGCTGCGAAAGGCTTCTGCTCTCACACATGCTGACAGTTGTCGGAATGAGGCCTAAAAATACTACGATCCTCGGTCCAAGGTCAGTTCATGAAGGTAGGATCCAAAGCCAGACAGACAGACAGTGGATCCAGCAGGGCTCATCAGTATTCCGGGCCGTCGCCCGCTACACTGGGAGCTCCTTGCTGAGCATGTGAAGGTGAGACGGAAAAAGTTAGTAATACTTGTGTCTAAAAATCGGCCAAAGCTGAGAGTGTCATAACGTCATGTTAAGCGACTCTAACGTGTCATCCCGCCGCCTCCTGCCCTCCATCCCCACATTTAATCAAGATCCATGGCTCCCAGGGGCCTCTGTGTGTCTGCGGCTGTGTGAATATTTGGAAGCTTTTCAGTCGAAATTAGTGCCTGTCATTTTCAACATGGCATCCTCAAATACAGCTGATGCTTTTCTGAAATTCCCTTCTGAAGACCGGAGGTCATACAGCACGATGACAAACTGTAAGAAAGAAGAATGAAAGTCTGGTGAAGCAATTATGTGAAAAACGGCCTTGGATGAACACAGCAAGAAAAATACTTACTGTAGCTTTTTTATTAATACACAGGATCTGGCATTCAGCAGCTTTACCTTGCACTGCTGACCTGAAGGTCCAACAGCAGAAAAAGTCTAGACAGATAAGTAAAAGAGGATATAAAGAAGGCTTTAATGCATACAAAGTCAGTGAAATAAGACAAGCTGACAACTGAATAATTTTACATGAACAAAACTGCTGTTGCTGCACTGAAACGGCAAAAGTTAAATTACTTTTGAGAGTCATTTCCTAAAACACTGCAAGCGGCACAGCTAAAATGAATTCAGAGCTACCCCTGCAAACAAATGGAGAGAAGGATTCTTTGGGCTTCTGTGAAAAGTCAGTTTTTAACTGCAAACCTGAGCAGAAAGTGGGTCCATGAAATCATGGGACTGGAACTTCACTAAACAAAAATATATAAACGCAGCACTTTTGTTTTTGCTCCCATTCGTCATGAGATGAACTTAAAGATCTGAAACATTTTCTACATTTGTTTAGAAATACATAAAAAATCTACTATGTAATTTGAATATATTCATATTAATCACATACTGTAAATGTATCAGTGAAATAATGAGATTGTTAATATCATCCAGTGTTACATGGATTCTCTAAAGGAGAAGTTCTAACTAAAATGTTCAGATCATTAACATTGGAAACATTGTTCTGCTTCTCCTGGAGGACGTTTCAGTTTGACCACTAGGTGGAGATCACACTATAGAAGTACAATTTATTCAAGAAGAAGACAACAGTATGAGGAAAAAAATTACATTTTAGACAAAAATAGTTATTTTAAAAATTATTTCCTTAAGAGTTTGTAAAATTAATGTCTGTAAGTAAATAAAGATGTTCATTTAGTCAGCAATGTATTTATTTGGTCAACTGAACGTTAGCATTAGCCGTCTTATGGGAAATTCCATTACACGTTAGCATCAAGCTAGCGGACTTTAGCTTTATGTGCTAAATCGATTTATATTTTTTATGAATTGATTATTGATCTATTAAGCTTAAATCGATTCAAATCAATTAATAGATTTTTTCAACCCAGTCCTACTTTTATCTATCTGTCTGTCTGTCTATCTATCTGAATAAAAAGGTGTCGTGAATATTCAAATAAATAAATGTAGTATCTGTCATAAACTTTCTGAAATGTTCAATAAACCATAAATGTATCACTATCTGGCAAAAAAAAATGTCTAATCTGAATTCGAAATGTTTCAGAGTATAGGTAAACATCTGTGACTACTGCAGTAAAAACAGGTATTTAGATGAACACAGCAGGACAGACGGAGTCAGCTTTTACATACTGTGGAGGAAATACGTTTTTGATCCCTCACTGATTTTGTAGGTTTGTCCAGTTTAAAGAAATTGACAAGTCTGTCATCCTGATGGTAGATTCATTTGAGCAATGAGAGACAGAAAACCACACGGAATATGAAGAAATCCCCTTTCATCATCATCATGATGACGTTCCTGAGCAACAATGTCTGTTTTCATGCAGTTCTCCAAACACTCCTCTGTTGTGCCAGTTGTGTCCAGGAGTCCAACCTCCTGTTTCTTGATTTCAGGTTTCTCTTGATGGCGTCTTTGAACCGTTGGCGCGGTCGACCTCTCTTCCTATCGGCAGTAGGCAGCTGTGAAAAGAGGATCTGCTTCGGAAGTCTGTCCGATGGCGTCCTCATGAGCTGACCGGCCCACCCAAGATTCCTTCAAATCAAAAGGCATGTAGTTTCTCACATCCATCTGTCCACAATTAACTATTGCTCTGTAGATCTTACCTTTCACCCTCATGGACACATCCTTACACAACGTCTTGAAAATTACCTAAAATGTTTCCGTCCAACAGTGTTTTTTTTTTATTATTATTTCTTTTTTAAATTACCAAGAAAAGCCCGTTCACCACTAGAGGACAGAAAGGTGTAAACAGAAGGTTTTTAAGGAACATTTTGATCGTGCAAATGAGATAAGGGTCACAGAAATTAGTGTATTAAATATGATGTGAATTGTTCTAAAAGGTTTAGAGCAGGATATCATCATGAAAAACAGCAAAGGCCTGTTTAAAAAATGCAAAATCATAATTGTGTGATTGCTTAGTAAGCATTCACACTATAGCGATTCTCCTGCTCCTTTCCGTACGTTTTTCAGCACGTAAAAACTCAATCACACTTTCAGCGTTTTTAGTGATCTTGGTATCAAAACGTTCAACTCCTTCAAGACATTACTGCTTGTATTTTTGTTATTTATAAACTTTATAGTTTTTTAAATATTGAGCAAAATTAAAGGTTTTCTTATCTTAAAATATGCCCCATAGAAAATGAATGAAAAAGTCTTCAAATTTCAACATTTTAAGTAGATTAGCAACAAGTCTTTAAATATATTCATGGGCTATGTTTTCATCTTTTATAGTGATTTTCCAAATATTTTGAGTTTAGCTTCTATTTTAGCAACATGCTAACGTTTTTGACTAATTTTGTTTACTGAGGAATTTTAGGCTACTTTGGAGTTTCGCTTATATTTCAGCAACAAGCTAGCTTTTTCGGCTAATTAGACATCTACTGAGGTTTTTTTGGGCTAATTTGGAGTTTCGCTTATATTTCAGCAACAAGCTAGCTTTTTCGGCTAATTAGACATCTACTGAGGTTTTTTGGGCTAATTTGGAGTTTAGCTAATATTTTAGCAACATGCTAAATATAATTGCAAACTTGGAATGAATTAGGGATTTTGAAGCAATTGGAAGAAATTTAGGTCAACTTCAGCGCTTTTTTCATAGTTCTTTAGTAAAATTTTCAGTCTTTTAGTAAATTTAACATTTTGCAAATAGCTTTAGCATTTTCAGTAAATCCCTGCAACAATGAAAGTGAACTGCGTTGCCATTTTCAGCTAAAAGCTTCAGCATTTTCAGTGACTATACTTTCAGCAAAAGGCTTTCACACTGGCATTATTCTAGTTAACATATTGCTTAGCTGTGAAAAATGTGTAAACTAGGATTAAAAGTAGGAATGAAGCTCCAGCCCAGGCCATTACTGCCACTCGACTCTCAGAGACATCTACGTGATCTGGCCATTATCATAGTACACTAATGACATTTGTCAAGCTCCACACAGACACTGTAGATCTGTGGGAAGCCTGCCAGACAAGTACACCAATCTGTAAGTTCAGCAATTAAAAATGCAGCATGACAGCATAGACATAGTTTGATGTCTTCTCCTATGGTGTATTTATGATAAAAAGGATTCTTGAAGAGTTTCTGCACAGAAAAGACAAACAGCAGGGATGTTTGGGCCGAAAGTGGCACTGCGCTCAGAAAATGGACCATCTGGCGTGTGTTCAGCAGTCACTTGAAAGCTAGGCTTTGACATGGTTTGTAAGACGTGGAGTAGTTAACATGCCACTGGCTGCATTCACAAATGATTGTAAGAGTGACACTTAGACATAAACACAGACAGTTTTATGTGTATTTGGCTCATCCTGTCTGTGACTCTCCACCTCAGGTCCAACTTCTGCACATTGTGGTCAAGTTATAAGCAGCTGATGAGCGAGCTGTCAGAATGTAAAATCCACACATCCATTTTCTAAACTTGCTTTATTCTTATTTGGGGTCACAAAGTTGTCCTGGAAGGTCAAAGGATGGGTTCACCACTTCCTCTCAACTTTATGCAATTGATCAAACATCTCAGTTTAAAATATAGCAGAAAAATATTCCAAATGCTTGATGTTTTTTTATATCTATAGGTGAATTTTAAATGATTAGTTTTGGTTTTAGCTGCTGCAGCAAAAATTAGTAAAACAATAATGACAACAGTAATGAATGCACTTAAATCTCATTGACAATGTACCACAATGGGAGTTTATTAAAGTCATGATTTAAAAGAGGCTGGCATTCAGGTATAATTGGATCTTAAGCATCAAAGCAGAGACGCCCACCCCCAACTCGAATTATCTGTCCAAATAAACTCGCTAAGAAAGTTCCAGAATACATAAGATGACCTCTTTGTGATTAAAGTTTATTTCAAAGGAGAAAAAGTTCATCCAGACAGAAGCAACACGTCTGGGCTTTTCCTGAAACTGACGATGGCAGATTTCTGTGGGGGTCTCATTGATTATACGACACCTTTGACAAAGAAACCGGACCGGGTTGGCGTGTTGTTTGTTTCAGCTGTCTATCAGTGCGCCAGCAACAATGTGGGATAAAAATCCAAGGCTGTGTCCGAATTCCTTCACCACTCACAATAAAATGCGTTCGCCATATTGTAGTGCTGTCCAAATCTACAATTCCAAAATCGAGTGCCTTAGATATTTCCCAGAAGTCTTTGGGAAAAAACAGCATTCATTGATGCCAACCACATTAGTGAACATAGCCAAAAGTGCATTGCGTTTCAAGAATCTCTGTGAAAACAGAAAAAAAAATTAACAAACCATTCATATTTTCATCATCAGAACTCATTAGACGTCAGAATGCTAGTATTTGTCGGGCCTCAACAGTTCCTGCCCCTTTGCTGCCCTCTCCTGTTACTTTTTGGTGTTTTCCTCTTGGTTCTGTTGCTCGCCCTCTCCCTATCTCTCCTCCACAGGTGTCCAGCCTGAGGCAGGGCATCCTGGCACACCTGCAACTCATCACCCCAGCAGGATTTCAGACCCGTTCCTCCAGCTTTTCCCTGCCAGTCCGTCTGCTAAACTCAAGTGGTATTGAGCCCACGTCTGAGTCTGCAGCCCTGGCCTGTTACGCTAACCCTAATCAGTTCATTCTGTTTCTAATCTGCACTGGCCTGGAACCCTTCAGCTTGTTCTGACCTCACCCTTTCCTGGACTCCCTACACCTTTTACCTACCTGGATCTCATCCCCCTCCTGGACTTCAAGCAGCTTCTCCATCAATAAACTATCGTCATCATATCACCCACCAATCTCTTTTCTTCTGACCATGACAGTATTGATTAGATTTTCACTTTCTGAAATCAGTGATGTCATGTCAGCTGCTTAGAAAAAAAAAGTAGGGAACATGGTGTCCGATCACAGAAGACTTCAGACGAAACTCAGAGAATATTTTTGAGTTTGTAGAGTTCTCTAAATTCTTTGGTTCACCAGGAGTATCAGCTACTTCATATTTGGTTGATGCAACAGGACGAGGATCTCTAGTGAACCTCACAGAGTAGCTCCTTAGAGAAAACTTAAGTCATCCAGTCAAACCTGAAAGTGCAAAAGTGAGTTTAACACCAAACAGTTGGAGCTTGTGATCATTTCATGATTAACACAAGACAAACGGTCAGAACCTTTTCAGTGTCCTTGGAGAACGCCAAAGACAAAGATCCTACTATGTATGGGGTGAAAGTTCTCTACGTCTGATCTGATGAATGCCAAGACACAAGACAAATCATGATGTGGGAAAGAGAGATGTATTCTCACGATGTTCCTGTAGAAGAGCTTTTCCACATTCTCTTGGAGCGTTATCTTCTTTCACTCCAGCTCCGTTCCTCCGCATTCCTTCTGTTTTAATGAAAGACTTCTTTCTCATCTTCATTTTATTCAAAACAACTCTTTTTCATAGTAATTAAGAGTTCAATATAGGATGAAAGCACTGCGGTGTGTGGAATGATGTGTCAAGTCATCACTTCTCCTGTCTTGAATAATTAAGCAGATAACCGGCTAAATGGATTTAGTTCCCTCGAACCCCGTTAATGATGGGAAGACAGGGGCATAACTTTCTGTTTCATCAACTTTAAACATGAAAGGCATGGATGTAATGAGGCGGGGGCCATTCTCCGAAACTTTGGTGCAACCTTCCGCTTTGATCTGCGTCTGCAGTGGTGACGTCTCTGAAAGGCTTCACACCTCGTCCTGTGAGTTCATCTGCAGAGGAAAGCATAAGTTTGAAAAGTGATGATACAGAAATGCTTTCTGTTTTGTGTCCTTTGGACATTTGTGTGGTAGTCTCATTGATATTCTGGATTCAAACTTGACATTTTCCTCATTCGTTCCAAACGTGATTGCATCTTATCTGTTGGAACGTTCTGGTCAAGTCGGTCATTTGTTGAAATAAAATCCCGCTTTTCTCACACAGCGGTGTTTTCATATAAGTCAAAGTGTGAACAGCTGGTAAAATCCTGCTCCAATCAATGGACCAAAGATGGGATGAAAACGGGAAATGCATCTCACTTTTTCTGTCCTGACCTGGGATTTGGTTGAGAGGAAGGAGGGTGTTATCGGTTTGCATCATGACCTTTTGATCTCATTGAAATAACATTTGACTGTTGGCATTTTAATGATCAAAGACGAGACAAAAAAGGTTAATCGAAGCTCAAATTAACTGCAGTACTTCATTTATTATCTACTGACAGTCTTTTTCCAAAATAATTACCTCCAGTAAAATTTTAGAAACTAAAACTACAATTAAAAATATAAACGCAGCACTTTTGCTTTTGCTCCCATTCGTCATGAAATGAACTCAAAGATCTGAAACGTTTTCTACAAACACAAAGTAACCCTTTTCTCAAATATTGTTCACAAATCTGTTTCCCTCCAGTCATTATATAGTGCGTTCGCCATTTTCTAGTTCTGTCCGAATCTACTAATTCCAAGATTAAGTGCACTTGAAATTTCCCAGAAGTCTTAGCGAAAAACTAGCATGCATCGATGCTCATTAGATTAGCGAATATAGACCACAATGCACTGCTGTCAAACAATTTCAAACAAAAAAAACGTGTTTAAATGTAATATTTGAATAAACCATCCACATTTTTACCACCAGAACACAGTGGAGTCATAAATAATCATCCTGAAATGTTTGTATTTATTCTATTCTCATTTCGTGAAATCTGTGACGTCATATCTGGTGAAAAATGAAAGTAAAGTAATGAGCATGGTGTCCAAATTACCTTCAAAATCCAGGGCACAATACAGGCCCACACTATATATTTTTTTAGTAGTTAGGGGTTAGCAGGGGAATTCGGACACAACCTAAATCTGCGATACTGAGCACTTTTTTGCTGAGGGAATCTATCTGAACTAACAGGTGTGTCATATCAAGATACTGATTAGACAGCAGGATCATTGCACAGGTGTGCCTTATACTTGCCATAGGTCACTCTGAAACGAGCAGTTTTGTTTCATTTGGGGGTATCTGGGTACTCTGGTGTGGCCACAACTGATGGGTAGATGAGTCCTTGTGGGGCGTTTTGGCTCATTACCAAACTGTATCGATACGATACTGTGTCACCCAATACTGATTCTTGCTGGACAGAAAACACCAATGCTGGCAACCAAGTTCACAAACTCCACTGATAAACTGATTAAATTAACTTGTGTATACACAATAATATTTGACATAGTTGTTGTGGCTTGTTCATACATAAGTACAAAAGTCCTGCTGAACAAATGCGACATTTAACCTACAAAACATACAATGATTACTCTCATTTTAAATAAGAGTCAAATAGGAAACACTATTAAACCTAAAACACTATTAGAACTATTAATAAACTTGATTAAAACACCACATTCAACACGTATAGGAAAAATTCAGTGAAATAAAAAGTTACTCACAGGTGGGCGGGGAAAACGGGGATGTGCGAGTGCGAGAATCGGACTGGAAGATGGGTGCGCATCAAAGGCAGGATTTTTTTTTTTTTCCTACTCTGTCAAACTAAACTGCTGGACGGATTTAGCACAGAAGTGACAGAAAAGTAACCGAGGGGATCTGGTCATTTTTCAAATTAAAAGAAAATTCAGACTCATAATAAAACTAACTAACCTCCAGATTGACGCCAAACCTGCCGAAAGCAAAGTTTACGCACAATATCAAAATCAAACCCCCCCAATTGGGTGGAAAATCACCCAGTCTGGCAACACAGCTTCCTTAAAAACACCGTTTGGTGCCTCTGTGACACACCGACACAGTAGCTGTGTCAGTCATGAGCTCGACACGTGAGCCGATGTGTCGGTGTTGGCGGACCCATCACTAGTGACCAACATTTGCCTCATCCAGTTATCTCCTAGGCATATGATGATCAGGTTGTGGACTGTGGCCTGAGAAATGCTGATCCACTCCTCTTCAATGGCTGAGTGAAGTTGCTGGATATTGGCAGGAACTGGAACGTGCTGTCGTCTACGCCGATCCAGAGCATTCCAAACATGCTCAATGGGTGATGTTCGGCGAGTATACTGGCCATGCAAGAACTGGATGTTTTAAGCCTCCAAGAATTGGGCACAGATCCTTGCAACATGGGACCTTGCATCATCATGCTGCATGAGGGGATGTGGATGGATGTATGGCACACTGAGCCTCAGGATCTTGTATCTCTGTGTATTCAAAATGCCATTAAATGCACCTGTGTACCATAACCCTACACCCACTATGAGCCACTCAAAAAATTGAAAAATCCGTACAACCTGCCTGCATCTCACCTACTTCACCCTTACTTACCCTTAAATGTCACAATCTCTCAACACAAAAGAATCGTCATTCACTCTTGACTTTGCTAACAACACAGTGGAGTTGTTCATTGTCTAACTTCCTGAAAGCCAAGAGTCAGGAGGACTCACACCTGAACGAATCACTGAGTAGCTCCGTAGCTTCTGCTCTTTTGATTTCTCCTACAAATTCAGAAGTGATCTAAAATTTGAATTAAAAAAATATATTTTTTTTAAAGCAAACTCAGGAGCCCAATGTCTGTTGAGTTATTTGATACTTGAGCGGTCTTTCTTGAATGTTTTCTTGAGAGTTTAAGTCTGGTAGAGCTTCAAGTTTTTAAGATGAATTAGGGGCATTCAAATCTTCAATTTTTTAAATAGAATTTCAATAACAGTTTTGTTTAAATAATTTAAAATGTGGAATAGTTACAAAGTTGAAACTTTTGAACATCAATCTCCTAAAAGAGCTGAACGTTTTGACAGTTGAATGAATGAATTTGATGAAGAGGTTGTGGAGTAATTTACCCTTGGGAATCAAGTGCAGCTGTGTAACTCTGGACACTCGAGATCGTCTGATTTCTTGAGCTGAGCAGGCTTTAGCCTGGTCAGTCCTTAGAGAAAAGACTCCTTTGACCACCAGATGCTATTAGCTAACAGCCATGAGGGGATGCTAACCAGTAATAGTATGCAGTCGTCCTGAGCCCAGATGAGCAGATTGCTTGACTTCCGCATCCTGGTATTGGACATGGTCAAAAGCTCTTTTTACTGATTTTTTTTTTTTTATTAGACTATGGACAAAACTGTGTACAAGACTGTGGTGAGACCAGCCATGTTGTTTGGACTAGAAACAGTGGGACTGAAGAAAAGACAGGAAGCAGAGCTGGAGGTAGCAGAGATGAAGATGCTGAGGTTCTCTTTGGGAGTGACCAGGATGGATAGGATCAGGAATGAATACATCAGAGGGACAGCACATGTTAGAGGTTTTGGAGATAAAGTCAGAGAGGCCAGACTGAGATGGTTTGGACATGTTCAGAGGAGAGACAGTGAATATATTGGTAGAAGGATGATGAGTCTAGAGCTACAGGAAAGAGGTCTAGAGAAAGACCAAAGAGGAGGTTTATGGATGCAGTGAATAAAGACATGAAGGTGGCTGGTGTTAGAGTGGAGGATGCTGAAGATGGAGGAAACTGATTCGCTGTGGCGACCCCTGAAGGGAAAAGCCCAAAGGAAAAGAAGGAGATTATGGACAAAACGAGTAAGCACCTTCACCTGATGTGATGAAGATCTGTGTACTCTGCTGTTCTTCTCAAATGTTTGGACTAGTTTGGGTTGGGGAAGCCAGAAATGATACTGTTGTGTGACCCTTCTGACTCATGCAGTAACTTCGACCAGCTTCATTAGTAGAAATGGTCAGCGATCCTCGTCATCATATCCACCTGTTTTTGTAGTCAGCCAATTAAAGAAAACAAAAGTAAATTCTGGCAGAAGAACAGTGCCGGTGTTAGCAATGATCTGCTTCTGTGGTCCAGAACAAAATCATTCACCCTCACTGAAACCTTCTGGAGTCTTCGCTGTGGTCTCTGGTCAGAAGCTGATGGGAGTGAGTGTTGACACACATTCTCACTCTAAACCCCCTACCTCCATCTCATCTGCTCCACCCAGTCCAGTTCCAGCATGTCCTGAGTGGAGTTCTGGAATTTTTAGGATAAATGTTGTTCAACCACTGATAATGCACAAGCAAACATTGGTGAAATGTTGAAGTTTGTTGCATACACTGGTGCATTAATTGCATTCAAAGCTGAACTACATCAACAAACGCGATTCGCTTGGAGGAGGCGGTCCCTTTCAAGTCAAAGGTACAGACGCAAATTAAAGCGATCTGAAGTCTCGCTGTCCGGCTTGAGTGACAGGTGCGGCGTGGAGGACTGGCAGCAACGTGATTTGAGAGGTGCGGTGCGAATTGGGCGGCGCAGCCAAAATTTTAAATATCTAAAGTTTGACAGGTCGTCGCATCGCATCTACCAACCAGGAATTCAGCTTTGCACACGAGACGTTTTCAGTTATTCAAGCAGCAGGTAAAATGTTAATCGATGTGAGTGTTTTTCTCCTGAATTTCAGGACAAAAGCTGTGAAGCTGTGAAGTTACCAGGGCTGGTTAAGACGAGATACACCCCAGCAGATCACTAGTCTACTGCTCTCTGGCTGCAGTCATCCAACCTCCTTTAGTCCAGCGGA
>NC_050522.1:152331-174814 GCF_002922805.2 Oryzias melastigma | reverse complement strand
CCCCCCCCCCCCTTTCCCTCCTTTTTTCCCCTCTTGGGTTAATGCGGGACACCCTTCAAACTCAGTCACAGAGTCACAGAAACACCATGGAAGCGGCTGTCATCCAGACACAGTCTCTGGAGTGAGATAGAAGCCCCCGGTGTTGGGAAATGTTTGAATGACCTCATAAACCAGACAAAGTGATGTTTTTATAGAACTATTCACAATGAATAAACCTGATCTCTCAACATAACACTCTCAACTTATATACATTTTAAGTGACATATACACAGACACAGCTCCACGTCAGGGTTAAAACATTAGCTGGTGGCTCCTCCCACACGCGGCCGCGGCGTCAAGCTCAGGCAGCGGATCACGCTTGGTGGGAAAGCAACTTAACACAGGAGATGTTTTCTTTATGCAGTCATTACACATCCCCAGAATATCAACAGAGTAAAAGACAGACATGGTTTGATTAAAAAAAAAAAAGAAATCTACTTGGATAAAGATAAGAAATATGATGAAAAAGTTAAGGAGATAAGCCATTTTTTACAAAAAGGTGTTCTTTTGTTCTGTTTTTTTTTTTTTTTTTTTTACATAAAAAGATACCTGGTATATGAACTACCATTCACAAAAATACCAAAATGTTAATTGTGCTTTTTTTCCCCACAATAATGTTTTAAACTGTTAACATTTCTGACTTGTTCAGTTATCATTCTGGATTTACTAGATAATGTCTTAGAAAGATGCAGATTCCAAAGTGCCAAACCAAAAAGTTTTGGAGCACGTTATTACTTTTGTAAATCTCATTTGTTTTTGGACATACAGGTTTTGAAACCCACACCTGAATGCAGATAGGAGTCCTCCTACCATCAGGACAGGTTCAGTTTTTTCTTATAAAGGGAAGTACATCTGTTTATCTTCATTTGCGCAGAAGGCTCACCCTTTCACCAGATCACGTCTTGTTTGGAGATGACGTGCATGGATGAGCAGACTTTAATTTCACTCCTGCTCAGGTGTCATTTTCTATTAACTGAAAATGACTCTGAGGCATTTCTTCCAGAGTATCACACCGGCTGAAAAATTACATCGTTGCATCTTTATATATTATTTTCCCTTCCTGTGATGATGCTGTGAATGCAGCGCGCTCACCTCAGACCAGGGAGGGGGACTTTGATAACGCAGGGAAGGCTCACTTGGCAAAATTCATCAGATCCTGTCACATTTCAGGGTTATTGCTCCGGATCTGATCTAAAACGTCCCACTAAAATAGATCTTTTCAGAAAATGTTCAGTAAAAAATAGGATCTATCTATAGCAGGGGTCCCCAAACCTTTTCTTCTGAGGGCCACATAACTGTTTTCTTCCCTGATGGGGCCAGGTTCCGTTTGTAGGCTAACAGAAAAGGTGTAACAATCACAGCCTAAACGTAAACATTTAGGGTTTTCAAGAAAGCCACAAATAGCCAAATAAAATAATAGTGTGAATGCTAAGTAAGCATTCACAATGATTCTCCTGCTCCTTTCTGTGCATTTTTCAGCACGTAAAAACTCAATGACTCTTTCAGCGATTTCATCAATCTTGGTATCAAAGCATTCACCTCGTTCAGGACATTACTGCTTGTCTTTTTGGTATTTATAAACTTTATAGTTTTTGAAATATTGAGAAAAAATACGCCCATAGGAAATGAATGAGAAAGTCTTCAAATTTCAAAAGTTTAAGTAGATTAGCAGCAAGCCTTTAAATAAATACATGGGTTATATTTTCATCTTTTAGAGCATTTTTTTTTTAAATTGGTGTTTAATATTTTAGCAACATGATAACGTTTTTGGCTAATTTGTTATCTACTGAGGTTTTTCAGGCTAATTTAGAGTTTAGCTTCCATTTTAGTAACATGCTAACGTTTTGACTAATTTAGTTTACTGAAGAATTTTAGGCTACTTTGATGTTTAGCTTGTAATTAAGCAACAAGCTAGCTTTTTTTTTTACATAATTTAGCATCTACTAGGATTTTTTTTTTGGTTGGTTGGTTTGTAATTTAGCTCATATTTAAGCAGCACACTACCAATATTTTTGCAAATTTGGCATTTATTAGGGATTTTTAAGCAATTTTACTACACTTTTTTTTAATTAGGTCAACTTCAGCACTTTTTCAAATCAAATCAAATCAAAAAATCCTTTCATTACTCCCACAATGGGGAAATTCTCTCAGTGGTGGGCAGCAGCCGCTGGACAGCGCTCTATCGCCTTTTTTATAGTTCGTTAACGGAATTTCTAGTCTTTATATCAAATTTAGCATTTGGCACATAACTTTTGCATTTTCAGCAAATCCCATCAGCAATTAAAGTAAGTCGTGTCACCATTTTCAGCAAAAAGCTTCAGCATCTTCAGCGACTACTTTTAGCAAAAAGCATTCACACTAGTATTATCGCAGGTTATGCAACTTTTCTAGTTCCTTTATGTAATCTTCAAAAAATAATTAAAGCTAAATCATTTTAAAAACAAAACCAATAGTTCATAGTTTAGATTGCAGAAGGGTAGAATAAAAAGTCATGTTCTATGTGGGTCTCAATTGACCAGATTGAGAAAAAAAAATCATGTCTCAGACATTGTTTGGGGGGCAGGCCAAATGTGAAGGCGGGTCGGATCCAGCCCGTGGGCTGTAGTTTGGGGATCTCAAGATCAGAAATCCCACCTGAGGCGAGAAAAAGTTCCTGCACAGGAATTCCCTCTAAACAGCTTCAGAAATGCCCCGTCCTCTGGAGGAAGACGGCATGTTGCTATTTGTCCCACTGTTGAAGCCCTGCTGGGGTTTCCTAGGTTTAGATCTGATCTGGTTCATAAAAGACGCCGCCCCACTTCTGCAGGAGAGCGTGTCAGTGATCTGCTGCTTTAGGAGTGGGAATGAGAGATGAAACGGTGTAAAAATCCTGTTTGTCAGATATCTGTGTGCTGAGGCTTTGGATTCACTTGTTCAGCTCGATCCGGGTCGCTGACGCGCTGCCAAAAGCTCCTGCTTCCACACAAATTAAACAAGTTAAAGCTCCCCGTATACAAGTCGGAATTCAGGAAAAGATCGACCCAGTTAAGCACCAAAGTCTGGATTTGACACCTGTCCTCATTTCTAAATGCACCAGATGTTTGGATGTTCAGCACCTGGGCTTAAGCAGAACCGATCAAACTGAAGAGCTGCTTGTTTTTTTTCCACAAAAATAACTTTAAAAAAAAAGAAAGAAAAAAGGGCTCCGTCTGTCGAGCTGTAAAACTTTCTTGAATATATTATGAACATATGTGAGTGGAAACCTGCTTCCCTCAAGCTCCAGTTCTGTAATAGACTGAACCTTCTCAGTGACCAGGAACAGACATGCATATGTATGGAGACCTTTTCCTTCTCACACCCACTATTCCATCCACCAACATCTCCCCAGAGTGAAGCAGCAGCTCGACACCCACATTCTGCTGTTGCTAAGGCGCTCTCTATTTACCTAGACACCGCAGAGCTTTTCTCCAGCAGAGTCAGCCTTGTTATCCAGGCGCCGTGTGAGTAAGATCCACTGCTCAGCTGCTGTGTAACATCCAGTTATCTACCCCTCAAGGAGTCGCACAAATAAGGAGACACACAACCCAAACTTCATCTCATTCTCCGGGTCAATATATCGGGGTCTAATATAACCCAGACAGACAGCCGAGGGAGCGCTGGGGGCCGCGGCGTGTCCCAGAATTGGCAGTCCTGGTGGGGCAAATGTGTCTGAACGCACATGCAAACACACACACACAGCTGTGCGGCAGAATCGGGGCGCCCGGAGATTGCCCGGAGATTTCTATGAAAGCTTTGTGGAGGGATATCAACAAAGCATGCCCTGCTCAATCCCCCTCATCCACAGGCCAAGACTGACATGTAATTAGATGCTCTTTCAGTCCTCTGCCTCGTCTGCTCTTGCATATTCAACGAAACGCACTCCCGCCCCGTTCAAAGCTGTGCTCTCAAACAAAAGGCTGTACGTTAATGAGAACCCCCAACCCTGCGTTTGTTGGGGCATCACGCTTCCTCTGCATCCGAGGGCAAGAGCCCCCCCTGCATAACGTGACTGCTGAAATGCCAGCCGGATCGTGGAAGGGGCGCCGTCCGACGGGAGAGTGATCGGAGGGGATGGGGCAAAAGGTGGAGGGTCAGACGGGGTGATTACAGCGTGAGTGAAAGGGAGATGAGGCCGTTTTCTGGCAGAGGAGAGCCACAGGGGAAGCAGGGAGGTTGGGAGGTGAACACGTTTGACATAACGATGTGAGAAAAGGGAGAGAAAGGTAAAAGCTGGAGAGGGAAGTTAACGCTTAGTAATTGGTGGAGTGAGTCAATGCATTCCTAGCGTCTGATCGACGCGTCTTGCAGAGAAAATGCTGGAGGTATCGAAGCCATCTCCGGAAAAAGGGTGAGCTCCATTTCGGTGATAAAAGCCAGAAAGCTGATTATCTCCCTCTGGCATTCTTTACTGTAAGAGGAGAGAGAGCGTGCAGCTGCTCTCATGCATGGACGCATTTACCCGCAGTCTATTTCTGTGCTGCGCCGGCTTGTGCCGCATGGACCCTGAGTGCACCCTCAGCAGTGGTCCAGCTTCGACCGGGGAGGGTCTTCCATTATCCCTGCATGCTCCCGCCCTCCAGAATTGACCATCTATTTGGGAAAACCAGTGGAGGTGATGGGAATCGGCTTAGGAACAATTTCCTTTTCTTTGTGCATCTCCCAGTTTGGCTCCTCAGGGACACCGTACTCCTGTATCTGTGAGGGGTGTGAGCTGATCCACAGGCAGCTCTGGTTGCTGGTTTATGAACTTGAAACATAATCAGCTCCTCATTAATTACTCACTTACTTACAAACGAGAAATCAATCATAACATCATCGATTTCAACTTTCCCACACTGAAGATCATCTATAGAAGAGACAAGCAGGTATTCTCTGACCACAAACATCTTAGATTGAATCTGGAAACTAGTTTTGAATACTTTTAAAATAATCTGGACACCCACAGGAAGGATGTTTGGTCTTTTCAGAAACAAGAATGATGTATAAATGTAGTAAAGTTACATGAAAACCATCTGCTTACAAACATCCCCATACAGTCTGCTCCCATCACTGATGGTTTCCAGCTTTATTTCTCCTCCCCCTGTTTTTCATTCACTGCCACGTTTTTCCAGGAAGGAAAACAATTGTGAAATGTGGCTTAATTCAGATATTAATGTTTCAGACTCACAACAGCTGTTCATGACATTAACCTACATCTCTTTGGAGAAGAGCTTCTGCTAAATGAGAAATATATCATGTGAATGTAACTCTCATAGAATAAAAGTCTTTTACTAGGATCAGCTCCAAAGCTCCATTTTCTGAGAAGAAGGTTCTTAATTCCTGGGACCCTCCACGACTCCTTGGGTGGGATCAAACTACATCCTGGATGTCACAGACAACAGTTAGACTTTTGCTCTGAGGACATTCTGAGTCCATCAGAATTGGTGGACAGGTAAACATCACCCAGAAGAAAAGTCGGTGATGAATCACAAGAATCTTTGTTTTGAAAAGGGGTCAGTTTTGTGCTGTATCCCAGCCA
Organism: Oryzias melastigma; assembly: GCF_002922805.2. NCBI lineage: Eukaryota > Metazoa > Chordata > Actinopteri > Beloniformes > Adrianichthyidae > Oryzias > Oryzias melastigma. The sequence goes on along the minus strand of NC_050522.1, from coordinate 169,239 downwards.
GCAAGGCCAAGTGAGCTCCACATGGTTTAAAAGTGGTCAGGAAACGTGGCTCCACCTGTGTTTGCCCACATTGATTTAAATGGACACTCTGTGGGTTAGCTAGCTATGCTACTGAGCCGCGTGGTGGACAGCGGAGCTCGCTAGCTCAATACAGCAGAGTTTGCTAGCATGCAACAGTGGACCTTGTTAGCCTTGTACAGAAAAGCTTACTAGCATGCTACACAGTGGAGCTCACCAGCTAGCTATAGCTGAGCTCGCTAGTGTGGTACAGTGGAGCTGATTACATGCTAGAGCCAACCTTGCTAGCTTGGTACAGAAGAACTCTCTAGCTCGCTATAATGGAGCTCACTAGCATGGTACAGTGGAGCTCACTAGCATGGTACAGTGGAGCTCACTAGCTCGCTAGTTCAATACAGCAGAGCTTGTTAGCGTGCTACAGCGAAGCTCGCTAGCTCAATACAAAAGAGCTTGTTAGCATGCTACAGTGGAGCTCACTAGCATTGTACACATTGGAGCTCACTAGCTCGCTATAGAGCAGCTTGCTAGCATGGTGTAGAGGAGCTCACTAGCATGGTACAGCGGACCCCGCTAGCATGGTACAGAAGAGCTTACTAGCATGCTACACAGTGGAGCTCCATAGCTCACTACAGCAGAGCTTGCTATGCTGTCCACCGGGCGGCCACCGAGCTTACCCTCTGAGTCACACAGGTGGGGCCACCACAGAAACCGTGGACAAACCCAATCAGGGCCACATTTCTGACCACTTTTAAACCATATGGGGCCCACTTGGCCTTACTGGCTGGGATGGAAGACAACATGAACAGCAGACCGGACATTTTACAGATTGAAGGATTCGTGTTGTGTTCCACCATTCTTATCTGGAGAGTTCCAAACACTAGAAATAAGAAAAGTTGTTTTTGTGAAGATCAATCTGTGGTGGAGAGTCAGAAGTGTCAGTTTAACAAAAGTCATTGTAAACCAAGAATAGAACTGCCTCGGTGATACCCCCCTGCATGATGCCTCGCCCCATCCTCATCCCCATCATGGCAGAAGGAACTTTATCCTTCAGATCTGTTTGTTAGACAGAGGCGGCAGTGAAGTCCCATCTCTTCCACCATAAATACACTCAACCAAGAGCCTGTGTGACTGATCTCATCTCTACTGCAGTTCATCCTGATCACTTATACACTGCAGAAGTCCTGGGTACTCTGCTGAAACTACTTTTCCTTTGTTTATTTCAGCCAAACAATGTTGTCAATAAGATAAAATCATGGATGGAGTCTTTGAGAGTCATTTGTCAGCAGCATCTGTGTGTTTCTCTTTCAGCTTCAACTTAAAAAACGGTGCTGCCATCCAGTGTTCAAGGATGTCATTACAGCCTCATGTAAATAAGACTGATTTGTACATTGTATTATAGACAAAGTAAAACAGACAAGAATTATGGGAAATCTTGTTTCCGATGTACATCCTCGTTCTTAGCTGATGCTGTGCACGTGAGTTAGAGCAGGAAAAAGGCGAAGAGGAGCAGAGGAGACGTGTCCGTGCTCACTCAGAACATCCTCGGATCCCTGAGGAGGCTCATTTCAACTGTCCTTCCTGCTGTCTTCCTCCTTCTCAGAGGAGGAGCAGCTCATCTATGAGGCAGGATGGAAAATTTACTTTGAGTCTCTGTGGAACGAGGAAGCAGAGTATTTCTCGACCACCTTGGTACCTTACGTGCTTGAAAACTCGCTGCGTTGGCAGTTTTATAAATGCACCAGGCCTTGACAACGGTGGCCTGGAATAATAACACTGCAGTGCTGAGGGGAAAACTCAGACCTTGTACAGAAACAAAAGTTGCTTTATGGGATTTTTATGAAACTTTCACCACAATATACAACAAACTGCTTTTTCAACTTAAAATCTAAAATCCATTTAAAGTCTGACCGGCTGAATGCTGCTAAAAAACAACAGAGGCGGCGATCTGATTTTGACAAAATCCAGAAAAAAGTATTAACCCTTTAACACCGGGGACATTTCCAGCGACAGCAAAATAACACATTCTTCGAACTACACAATTAACGCAATTCCAGTGGGTTCTGAAGCTGAGAAAAGAGAACTTCAGTGAAAATCATTCATATTTCAACACGTTCAATGGTTTGTAAGTAGAGCCCAAATTGTGTCTTGAAAATGTGCGTAGTGATGTTTCATTGGAAATAGTCGCTTTAATGCATGTTTTTGATGGTGGTGTGATCGTAGCTTCATCGCTAGCCTTAGATTATCCATTTAATACCGGAGTGCTTCTATTCTTTGATTTGATGTAATTTTTCAACCGTTAACACGAACCGTTTTTCTCCTTCAGAATTTGCTGGAATCACGTTGATCGTGTTAGCGGTAAAAAAGTTATTGTATGTAAAATATTTTGTGTTTAAGTGTCACTGGTGAAGCCTCAGGTGGTAAAGGGTTAAATAACAGGCGTGTATTTATACCATTAAATCATTTTATGCAGCTCAAAACTGATGCAGTGATGCATGCTGGGTTATGTGCATGAGTGCACTTTGAAGAGAGTTTTTTAATTGTTTTCATCAGGATTAAAACCAGTTGGTTTATGAAGTTGTAATCCACAGCTCCACCTCAAGTGTGCCCACAGGTTCTTCAACCTTCTAGAAAAACTCTAGAAGAGGGAAATAAGATGTTTTCAAAAAACTCGATATGTCACTTTTAGAGCAAACCAGCAAGAACGCCATTTTTACAAATTTGACCAGAGAAAAACTTCACCTTTAAAAAACTTGTAATCAATGTTCACCTCACATTGAGAAGGCCCTGGTTCAAATCCTGGCTGGGACTTTTCTTTTGCATGTTCTCTTGGTGCATGTTTGAGTTTTCTCAGGGCGCTCCACTTCCCCCCTCAATCCGAAAACATCCTTCATTGGTTACTCGAAAGCAGGGGTCTCAAAGTAGCGGCCCGTGGGCCAATTGCAGCCTCCAAGTTGATGATTTTGTCTGGCATAGAGCATCTTTTATTTTGAAAATAAGTTTTTTGAGCTTCTGTCAAAAATCATATTTTGAGAGATTCTAGGTTCTTTTTATATTTTTCCTATTTTTGTGCCTATAAATACACATAATTCATATTTATTTTTTTAAGAAAGAAGGTCATGAATGCAAATCCAAATTTCTTGAAGGCTAAAGTAAGACTCTGTTTCTCCTTCTAGGTTTTCATCAGTAGAAGACGAGCCCAAACGGCTCTTTTACTGTTAAAGATTGCCGACTCCTATTTCTACTGAACAAGGTTATTGAAGATTTGTCTTCTGCATGTCTACACTTTTTTGATGATAGTTTTGTATTGCTTTATGTTTAAAACTTTGCATTTGCTATTGTTGGTGATCAGAAAAGTCCTTAGCAACAGTAGCAAGCGTCGTTGGCTCCTGTCGTTTCACAGGACATCCAGAAGGTTTTGCTTACTAGTACATAGACTTGAACAAATTCTCAATAAATGTGTTTACATAAACAATGGACCAAAGATATAGAGAGTGAACCCAAATACATATTTTGGCACTAATATAACCCCGTAAGTCCAGCCTCAGCCAGACTCCGCCTTCATTGGCCCCGAAGTAAATTAAGTTTAAGAGTCCTGCTCTAAAGTGTTCCCAGGTGTGAGTGTGTCCCTACAACAGGCTGGCGACCTGTCCGGGGTGTACCCCACCTTTGCCCAACAGTAGCCAGGGCAGCCACCAGTGACCCCAACAGGGATACAACGGGTTCAGAAAACTTTTCCTCGTCCTCGTTTTGACTGAAAGTCTCCTGCACAGATTACTGCACAGCTCAGTGGCAAATCCAAGATTTGGGGGTTCCTCGTGTTACAGACTGCCAACTTGTTATGTAGAATTATCATTTATGTCCTTTTTTTGAATGAAAATATTCTTCATGCTAAGTCAGTCAAGAGGGAATTTCAAACAGCCATCCCAACAACGTAACTGTGGATGAGTTTTAGGCTTCTGTCTGTAATGAGCTCATGATAATGTTGACTCAGCTGAATGTTCCTTCATCGCCGTTTTTTAGGTGTCAAGTGGTTGTCCACGTGTTTGGTTTTTTTTTTCTGAGGGACACGTTTGGTCCTCCTGAAGCCTTTTAATGTCATCTGTTGTCCTTGTTTCATTTTTCGTGACCTGAATCCTTTTGTTTCCTGTTTTATATCATTTTGATCCCCTGGCACAGGTGGATGTCTGTGAAGTCTCACTCAGCTTCAACCACGTTCAAACCTTCAGAGTTATTAAGGAGAGTTCATAGCAATTTTAGGAAGTTTTCTTCTCTTTGGTTGAAAATGACTGGATTTGTTGACATAATTGTTCAGATTAGATTTGGTTTAGCATTCTCTGACCTTGCAGAGGCGCGTCCTCCCAAACACATCTTCATACCATATGGCTTTAAATGATCAAAGATCCTATATTTGACTTTGAGATTTCTCCAGAGGGGAGCAGCGTTGCATCTGAGAGGAACTCACATTAAAACGTCTCCAGCTGAATTTAATTGCTCCCCAGCTCCCCTCATTTCTTTACGATGGAGCTCCTGCCATGCTGTTCGTGTGTGGCTGTGTGAATGAGGAGGAGAAGACGGGGAGTCGGGAGGAGCGCTTCAGAAATCCAATGAAAATCTGGCCTTTGGCGTGGAGGATTCATAAAAGGCTGAGCAAAGGGAAGACTTCTCTTTCCGGACGGCCTTGTCTGCCATCATCTGGATGATAGAGATCTGTCTAATTAGACAATTAAATCTCGGCTGCGACATCAGACGGGGAAAAGAAGTCTGATGCTGGAATGATTAATTAATTGATTACAGAGGAAGCTCGTGCATGGATGACAGATTTTTTAATAAAAAAGAATATTATTTTTCACTTTGAGGAGCATCTGAAAGATCCTTTTCATCTTCAGTCCCTGAAATATTTCACGTTTTTCCATCTTTTCGCTTATTTTAAAACAAGCCCATGAAGAACATAAAACTTCTTAAGTTACAAGTTTTAAAGTATAGAATTATTGCAGGTCTATAAATGTCAAATTGACGCTTTGTTCCAAATGAGACATGGAATTGTTCTGTTTTCAACGACACGATGCCCCCCCACATAATGGGGTCAAAACAACCAAAGAGTCTGTAAAGGGGTGATATGTTCCTTTGTTTTAAACAAGGCTCAAGCATTTTCCAACAAAATTAAAATATTATTCATGTTTCCAAAAAATGAAAGTGAAACACACATGAACACTAAACTCTGTAAATGTTTTTAATGTCAAGCTTTATTTGCATGTGTGTTCACACAGAAAGGCTGAGGGGATCAATGATAATCCAATCGGTTATCCACATGCAGAATTAAACCTAATACAATCTAATCCTCTCAGTACCGTGCATTAGAACACACATTTCAATTCAAATTTCTCTTAATTAGGGCCGCAGGATATAAAAAAAAAACTTGCGATCTACAAATTTAAAGTTCCAAAATTGAGTGCACTGGAAATTTCCCAGAAGTCTTTGCAAAAAAACAGTGTGCATCGATGCTCACTAGATAATATAGACCACAATGCATTGCGTTGAACAATTTTTGTGCAAAAAACAGTGTTTAAATGTGATTTTTTAATAAACCATCAACATTTTCATCATCAGAACACAGTGGAGTCACAAATAAACATATTTGTATTGATTCGATTGATTCGTATTGATTCGATTTTCACTTTGTGAAATTAGTGACATCATATGCAATGTTTACAAAAATGAAATAAAAGTAGTGAGCAAGGTGTCTGGCTGTTTTTTTAAGTTTTTTAGGCTAATTTCCATTTAGCTAATGTGCTAATATTTAAGCTGGCTATCAGCTTCAGCGTTTTTCCATTTCAGCATCTTCAGCGGCCAAATTCAGCTTACAGCATTCACACTAACATTATTGCAGGTAATGCTATATATCTAGTTCATAATTATGTTTACAAAATTACGGTTTTAAAGTTTTAAAAATGTCGTTTTAGAGTGTTCATTAAAAGTTTTTCCTGTTCAGTCCGTGACCTAAGGTGTGTTTTGGATTTTGGCTCCTTGTGCGATCGAGACTCCTGCATTACACTGTTTTAGATTCAATAAACTAGAGACTTTTTATTGGAATACATGGATGCTGCTATGTGTAAACTAAAGACAACAGGTGTGTGTGTTGGGGGGCATCCTGAACAGGAGGAAGTGAGTTTAAAAGAAGAACAAGTGAAAAAAGTCTTTACTGCAGCTTCACCTGGCATCCTTTTAAGAGCAATTTTTTAAACCTGATGTCTTGGGGCCACAAACTGAATCTTTTTCCACTTTTCTTTGAAGATACAAACAACTGATTCTCTAAAAGCCATTTGATTCGTAACATCTTGATATTTTGCCATAAGTTTGGGCTTCATCAATTATCAAACATGTGCCTCAGAAAATTAGGCAGTTCAGAGGAGTTTGGAAAATCCAGCCGGCACGTCCTGCCCTTCAGCTCTCCTCCGTTTCTAATAACTGCAGAAGCTCCTTTAATCCTCCGGGGAGCCGCTCACTCAGTTCACTGGCACTTCATTATCATTAAGCAGTTTGATTTTTTGTTACTATTATTCTAAATACAAAAAAATGATAGGAGTGCTTTGCTTGCTGTAATCAAATCCCCCGGTTAAGAATGTAATGAGGCATAACAGCAGGGAGCAAATGTTGGTGTGATCCTCACAAACACAAACACACACACAGATGAAAGGAAAAAACCCAGATGAGGATCCTGTGTGTCGAGCCTGCCAAGTGTTCACCCATAATTAGCTGGTGATGTAGTGGCTTTTGTTCTCTCTGATTAATTATCAGCAGCTTTCAGAGTGTAGGAAAACAGCCAATTAACTTTATCCAGGTTCTCATTCAATTACTCAGATGCTACACGTGAAAGGTCACGGGGGCTCGGGCTCGCCGCCGCTCAAAAGTAAAGAACAAGAAAGGCTCTTTTAAGACCTGTGAAAGGGCACGTAGGCAATTTTCTAATCCACTTATCATCGCTCCTCGGTGTTTTTCTCATTTTCCACTCAATCTGTGTGTCACATCGATAACAGACAGCTTAGAGAAGCAGCCGGGGCAGCGCGGCGGTGCACCGAGCAGGAATACATCCACTTAAGTGGCTGTGCTGTCAGAGAAAATTCCCTCATTTTTGAAGTTAACTCCAGAGCCATTCGTCTGCCATGAGCTAAATTGTGTTCTGTAGCCATCAATTCCACATGCCCAACGCTTTAATCACCACAATTAACACTGAGGAGGAAACAAGTGAAAAAGCTTTTCATTTGAAATCCTGCGTCCTGTCAGGAGCGTTGTTGACTGACGGAACCCGACAGTCGGAGCTGAAGAGTTAATTACTGTGGAAGGGGGTTGTGTCCGAGCAGGATGATCCGCCGCCGTCGGGGTCAACGCTGGGGGTTTCAGCAGAGAACAGTGTAAACGTGCGGCTGCAGAGACCCTCGTTTCCTCCCTGTTTGGGGCCATAAATACTTGAAACCCAAATAAAACATTTTGAAAAAATTATTGGTGTTTGGCCAAAACAAATTGTAAATTGTCCACAACTTTTTACTATTCTAAAATAAACGTAATTATTTTCAGCTTGAAATGTTCTGTTTTTAGGTTTCAAAATAAAAAAATTCAATTTCAAAAATTTTTTTCAGTTCCAAATGTTCGTTTTCTCTTTCAAAGGGGACATATTTTTATTATTGTTTTCTTAAATAAAATAAGAAAATGATCAAAGTTAAGAAGACGTGAGCAGGCTGCCCCCGCTGGGGTCTCTCGCGACGTATTGAATGCCTGTATTTAACACTATAAGATGGCGCTTTGAATGGGCTAGTACAGCATTTTGTAAGCAATAAAACTCGCCTTTTTACACCTGTCTTGGGACAACTTCAGACTAATATGGTACAGACTAAACAGACATTTCCTGACAGTAGTTATCACTGTTCTCAGAGTCAGTGAATGCACCGGGACTGAAGTTACCACCCTCATCGATTTTGATTGGTCCTTCATGTTAGCCCCGCCCTAAAGCGCTCCAACGGGGCCAAAAGTTTAGAAACTGAAATTTTCAGATTTGAAAATAGAAAAAAAGATGAAAGAGAAAAAAAGATTTCAAACTAAAAAAAAAAAAAGTTTTGAAATTAAAATTTAGAGTTTTGAAACCTAAAAAACAGAATATTTGAGGCTGAAAATATTTACGCTTATTTAGAATTGCAAAAACTTTTATTTGGGTTTCAAATATTTATGGCCCCAAAATGGTTCCATAATCATGAATGTGAATTTATTGGAATTGCAGGGAGAGTGTGAAAGCCCTGAGGTGCAGTACTTCACGTCGTTCACGTCACCTCTACAGTCACCCTCTGCTCACACAGACACAGCGTTACTGGGACTCCTCAGCGACAGCAGCTTTAATGAAAGACTCTCAGTCACAACCAAAGCGGACTAATTCCAGCTCCATCTTTGGATTTGTCCGACATCCACACAGAAGAAGCCTGACACCAGTTGAAAGGGATTTTCTCTGTCAGCATATTCCAGAATTAACCTGAATGTGCTGAACTAATAAAGAATGCAGCGCTGACAGTCAAGGCTGTTGGAGCTTTTAGCTACAGAAGGAACACCTAAAAATAAAGAAACGTCCTCTAAAGCCATCGCTGAGCGTCACAGGTAAATAAAGGCACTTGCAGTTAATAGGCCTTATTGAGCGGCTTCGATTGGCCTGGAATTGGCTTGTCAGGGTTTAGAGAGTTGAGAGGAAGTCCTCCTGAGCCACATGCTTGTCAATTACAGTGTGTGGACAATAATTGTGCCGTATTGATCGCTCTGCTTCATCTACTCTGCTGCCGTCCCAGAGAGAGCTTTCATGCTGCTACATGTTTCACAGACAGAAGCAGGTCCATGCACATCTCTTATGACTTCAACCTAAACAGCCTTTTAACGCTGCCAGACATGTTTGGTGAATCTAAAAGTTAACCTTTTTAATAAGGATGCTATTTTTGTCTCTTAAGTTTGCTACTGTGCTTTATTTTTACCCTCACTTCTTTAGCTTCCACATCAATAAATCCCCCGGTCCGCTTATTACCACCTCGGTAACATCCGCCGTCTCCGTCCCTCCCTCACCCCCAGGCATGTACTGGTTACCTCATGTCTTGATTATTACAATTCTCTTTTGCTTGGAAAAAACCTCCAGAAGCTTTAACTAGTTCAAAAACTCAGCTGCCAGGGGCCCAAAATCCAAAACACACCTTATGTCGCGGGCTGAACAGGAGAAACATCTATTGAACACTCTAAAACTACATTTTTAGAACTTTAAACATTACTATCAATGAAAACAGACAGAAATATTATTCCAGAATAAATCAACTTAAACCTTAAAGAACTTCCAGTATTTTACTCTCCATAAAAGGAATTTTGTCAAAATTATACAAGTTAGAAATAAGAACAAGATAACACTGGGCCAAAAATAAAGATAAAATAAAATGATCTCTCTCTCTCTCTCTCTCTCTCTCTCTCTCTCTACACAACAAGCTAGAGTAGCAACAAATCCTACTCTTTAATCCAAACATTGACTCTGGGAGTTTTGCGGCAGAATTCTAATATGTTTCAATGTACGTTGTTGCGTATATGGTAAATAAAAAACCTTGAAGCTTGAAGTTTGTGAAAACTTTCACAAATAGGCCAAAACTTTTAAAAGAAGAAGAAGGAAGTGCCTGGAGAGAACTGGAGCGTGTTAGTGAAAGTCCTCTCTTAGCTCATTCATAATTGTTTTGTTAAAACCAGCATTTAAAGGTTATAATCTTCATCCCATTCTATCATCCATGAAGAACAGAAAACCAAAACATGATAGTCCAGAGATTTCAAAGCATTTCACTGAAGTGAGGCCTGGATTAAAAAGGTTCTCCAGAGTCGGTTTGTGTATTCTAGCCTCAGCTGCTATCCCGCACGAGGACGAGGATTCAGGAGAAGTTTTTCCCGAGACTCTCTCTTGTACAAAAGAAATGATCGAACGATCTCCAAGAATACTCAGAGAATCCCCGACTCAGCATCTCACTTATCAGCCTCGCCAGCTGGAAGATGTCTGAGAGGCAGGAAGACGGAGAGTCAAGGAGACAGAAGAAGGAGAGGCTGGACAGGAGGATTTTCACGCTCCGAAGCTGCTCTGTGCTCACGGTCCTCCCCCACAGCGCTATCTCTGTCACCCTTTATCACTCACACAAAGCCCTGCACAGATCGCTGCAGATGTTCTCCTTCTACACGCAGCTTCCTCACATTTCTGCAGAGCAGCTTCATCCTCAGATGAGTCGGGATCCGATCGTGCAGCTTTGTTTGCACAACTAAAAACAGTCAGAAGTGAAAGCTTCATAAAAGACCTTCAGCTGCTCACGATCTTCTGGGTGTTTTTAGCGTCAGTGAACAGGGATGGAGGATATTTTAGAAATGTGCAGCTCATGTTTTTCCAGTTAGTTTTTACAATTCTATAAGTAAAACTCATTAAACTCATGAATGCCTGTATTTAACATTCATTATTGTGCTTGAATGTACTTGATGGAGACACTCACTGTGAGTTTTGCTGACTCAAGCTCGACGGCTAATGTTCACTAATGAGGCTGACAGAAGAGTCTGCCACAAGCTTTAATGGCCAATAGAATGAGGAGACCTTTGCATTTGTTTTGGGGGGTTGGGGGTGGAGTGGAGTGGAGGGGCTAAACAAGCATTAACTCTTAGGAAAATGCTTTACAGCATTTTAGGTAGATTTGAAAACCAGAGGCCAGTTTAATGGTTTTACACAGAGGGCAGTCCTATTATAGCCTGGTCCTCGAGGTCCACCACCCTGCCTGCTTTCCAAGCAAGCAGAGAGAGCTGGAAATCAGACAGGGTTGTAGATTTTTAGTACTGGTCTATAACATTCCCTTTGAGTTGTATTGCCATAGCAACTGTGTAACTTGGTTTGTACAGATGACAGAAAAGTGTAATGTCTTTCAGTGATCACAATTGATGCACATGTAAAACATGACATGAAAATAGAAGCTGAAAACCTGTGGCCTCACTTGTTTCCGAGCGTCAACTTGAGCCCAAATGTGACAACGTCACTGCATTAATGACCTTAAAGTGGCCATACCAGGAAAATTCTACTTCTTGAGGTTTTAAGTGCATTATGCTGTTCATTCCTCTCTATAAAGAACCCAAAGTGAGCGGTAATTTGATCCGTTCATGCATTAAAGAGTAATCCTCTAAAAACTTACATACCCATGAAAACGAGTGGGTCGTGCTGACATCAGCCTGATGTGAACTAAGGCTGGGTTGAAAAAATAGATTAATCGATTTGAATCGATTTAAGCTAAATAGATCCATAATCGATTCACAAAAGATATGAATCGATTTAGCACACAAAACTAAAGTACGCTAGCTTGATGCTAACGTTCAATAGAATTTCCCATAGTACAGCTATGCTAACGCTCTGTCGACCTAAGGATACGTTGCCGACTAAAAGAACATCTTTATAAACTCACAAGCATGAATTTTACAAACTCTTTTAAGGAAATTGTTTTAAAGTAACTATTTGTGGTATAAAACATTATTTTTTTCCTTGATTTTATTCTCTATAAAAATATGTTTTTTCAAAATTTTACAAGTTAGAAATGAGTGCAAGATAACATCCGGTTATGTACAACAATAAAATAAAAATGATCTGGGGGGGGATCCTTCGCCCAGGCCTTGACAAATGGTGCGTTTGAGATCATGCAGGTGGACGCAGCGTTACGCAGATCGCCTGCATTGCGGTGCATGTTGGGCAGTTTTGACTCTGACGTCACTTGTCAATCATCATGAAAATACCTCAATTCAATTCAATTTTGTTTATATAGCCCAAAATCACAAAGAAAATTTGCCTCATTGCCTCTCAAGAAAGAGGCGGGTGCAAGCCACCAACTCTGGTGGGTGCAGATGGAAATCTTGCGCTGCACTGACTGCAAGCCGCCCAGACGACTACAAAACAGTGCATTATGGGAAACGGTGTCCTTTAGTTCTTTCACTTCAACGGGATGCTGATCATAACTGATTGTCGCTAAATGAAGGAAATCTGTGTATTTTGTAACTCTTTCTGGAAACTAGTCGTTGAACCTTTCCTGCTTTGTTCTCCGACCGTGGTTGGAAGGTGCAGGGGAGATCTCCTCCAGGGCCGAAGGCTGCTCTTCCTCTCTGGTTCACCTCCCTGTCCAGACCCTCAGAGTCCCTGGAGTGTGTGAAGCCAAAGAACCAGTCTCAGTTCTTTTAGAGGAAATGTCTTTATTATTTTTCTCTTTCTCCAAAAATGACAACTGTTGCCACACTATGTATTGCCTTTTTCTTTTTCTTCACGGCGTGCGCTACCTCTGTCGTGCACAGACCCCACCCCCTCCTGCACCGTGATGAGCTAAGACGCACAGAGACAACCTCTCACTGATGTAAAAATAAACAAGATTTCAAATCATATGTGGTTATGTGTTGTTATTGTCTTTAAAAGTTAACTTTAATCTAAAATGTATTCATTCTCTGGGACAGTGCACATTAAGTCAGGATTCTATTTTTCATCTATTGTCTGCGGAAACATGTTAAAAATAAATGTGAAATACATAATAGTAAAGATCATACTAAGGAGGAAAGGCATTTTAAAATTCACTGAATGTGAAGGACACCCCCGACCTTCCTGTTCTCGTACAGTCTCACAGTCGCCTTTATCTCAGGCGCCTTTTCCCGCCTGCATCCGCCTCATCTCGCTGACGATCCAGGTGAGGCGCAAGCAACCTCAAACACACCTTTCGACATATGTGCTCTAGGATGACGTCATGAAATGGGCAGCACCCACACACAACAGCAGGTGGAGCGTCAGGAATCTGGTCTTTTTCCTTCCGGGTAGGAAAAAGCTTGCAAAAACAACTAATATTTCATAAATAATTTGTTTTTTTGTGTTCCAAAGGTAATATATGATCATATATATGGATATATTTCACTCTGAAAGGCTTACCAAAATCATGGTATGGCCCCTCTAAAGCAGGGATAGGTAACTCTAGGCTTTGAGGGCCACATTGGCATCCTCCGGCATGTTCTAATTGGCTGAACAAACCTGAATCAGATAATCAGTCATGAGTAGGGCTTGTATTTCTATAGATGCCACAGCTGCCCTCGAGGCCTGGAGTTGCATATCCTTTTCAAAGCAAAGGTTTGGGACAACCACAAGACAGTACAGCTTTGCAGCCTCTTACTTTGGTGAACTTCCACAGATGTTGGACTTCAGACAACAAAGTCCAAAAATGCGTCCTCTGAACCGCTGATGCAGCCGTGGACACCGCAGACATCAGTTCATGAAAAATACCAAACATTTCCTTTAAAATAGTAGCGGAAAGAACACACACACATGCTTACTCTGAACCTGCAGCCGCATACAGACATCAGGCCTGGACTGAGATACACGTTTTACTGTGACAATATGGAGAGGTTAAGTTGATTTTCAGGAATACCTGTTGATCATGTGACATTTGGCCCTCGTGCAAGCTGCATTTTCATCAAACAGAAACCTTTTCAAAGGTGAAAAGAGCTCTTTGTCAGGGGAGAGACAAGCGGTGCAGGGGCATGGTGGTTCAGTGTTGAGAATTAGGGGTAGAAGATGGATTTGAATGTTTTCCTCTTCAAAGATTAAGGCATGGAGGTAGGTGACAGCTGAAGGGATCTCTTCCCACTGAGATTCAATTGAAAAGCTTTCAGGTGTTGGCCTCGCTTTGGTCTGTCAGCTTCATCGTAGAAGCAGTCTTTGCTCTGTGGCAGTGAGTAATGGACAGGCTTTGTGTTTCTGTGAAGGCCTTCAGCAGGACCAGAAATTAGAAAAGGCTCAGTGTGAGAGAAATCGACTGTGTGCAGCACTGCTTCTTGAATTGAGAGCATTTGGATGCTGACAAAAGCACAAATGCTACTGTGTGTATTTGTCATTTGATCCGAGTGTAAAGCTGCAATCCAGCCGGCAGAGTCTCCGGTTCATCTCTGCACCACGACCTGCTGAAGGCTGTGAACTGTCAGGCGTTATTGCTCTGTTGAGTCCAGCAAAATCCAGCCCGCTGCTCCAAGAGAGCACTGATCCCTTCACAATGTTTGCTTACAGCTACAAAGAAACACACAATCTAGTCAAACTATCTCTGTGATTCTACGGTGTATCTGACCTCCCACGGCTCTTTAGAGAGCAGAGATCCTGCCTGCGCCTGATCACTTCTGCTTGGTTTGTGCAACATTGCCCCCTAAAGTTGTCTCCTGGAGTGAATCAGACTCCCAGAGGGGCACGTGTCAGAAGACAATGCTGCATCAACATACAGTACAGTAATTTACCAGCACTTGCCTCCAGCAGGTTGACCATGGATGCACCTCACCTGTATTACTCTGTCACTTTCAGTTTGGGAAAAAGACACCAGGGAGCCACAAATGTTCACTTTGTGTTTGAAAACCTGAGGGAGCTATGCAAATGCAGGACAGAACCTTTTTCTCTACAAAGCAAGATGGTGTGCATAATGGAAAGTGAGAGGCAATTGAAAGTGTCTTTGGGGGAAAAGTTTGGGCTTTTTGGTCTCTTATGTTTGTTCTTACTATCCTTGTGGTTCATTTAGAGAACTCGAGAACTCTGATGTTTAGACATGAACTTTGATAGAGATGGCGTTTCTTTACCACACTTTATCAAACATGAGCTCAGTCAGCCTCTGAATCTTTTGTGGTTAATTATTCCGTCACACGTGCTCAAAGTGTTGGAATCGCAGCATCACCTCAGTTAGAAAGCAAAGCAAGTTGACAAACACCTTTCACATTTAAATTTAGAAAACTTGCTCAAAAGTTTTCAAACAAAGCACTAAAGCTGTTTGTTTTTGTTGTTTGAGTAATCTACAGCATTGACGTCTTCGTCAAACATGTCTATCCAGTTATTAGTATTTGTTCTGGTTTCTTTCTAATCAGTTATCAAGTTATAAGGTTGTCTTTAAAAACTGCAGCCCAAAAACAGTACAGAACTGAAAAATGTTGTTTAAATATGAGAACAAACCAGTGATGTGTGGTAAAGTTTGTGTCTGGTGAGGAACTGACTTTGTCAGAGTCCGTTTTAGAAACAT
This sequence comes from Oryzias melastigma, assembly GCF_002922805.2. Taxonomy (NCBI): domain Eukaryota; kingdom Metazoa; phylum Chordata; class Actinopteri; order Beloniformes; family Adrianichthyidae; genus Oryzias; species Oryzias melastigma. The sequence goes on along the minus strand of NC_050522.1, from coordinate 154,132 downwards.
ATGAACCCAATATTCACTCACGGGACATTTTATTATCTTGCTAGTACTGGGTTGGACCTCCTTTTTCCTTCAGAACTGCCTTAATCCTTGGTGGTATCAATTCAACAAGGTACTGGAAGCATTCCTCAGAGAGTTTGGTCCATATTGACATGATAGCATCACACAGTTGCTGCAGATTTTTCAGCTGAACATCCATGATGCCGGCCTCTTGTTCCACCACCTCCTAAAGGTGATCTATTGGGTTTTATATCTGGGGACTGTGGAGGTCATTAGAGTCCAGTGAATTCATTGCCATGTTCTAGAAACCAGTCTGAGATGATTACAGACAAATCTGAAAACATTAAAACCAGTCAGACATAAGTACGCAAAAATACTGAGATTTTGATGACAAAAAAGGTTGAAATTATCTAAATCACACAGAAAATGCATTGTATTCAATGTATTCATTTATTTTATAAAGCATGTTTCATACAACAGGTGGTTTAATGTCCTAAACAATTCAAAACCAAATTATAAAATACACAGAAAACCAACTTGGGAGGGTTGAGGGCCTAACTTGAAGGTAGGCCCTTAACAGTCTATCTTGTTGACTGTCAAAAGCAGTCAGCAAAAGTGTACATCCTAACCATTCCAACGGCGTCCATTCCACCCGAGTGACCAAGTGAACTCTACTTATAATCTCCGCTATCTACCCTACGTGACACTCCTACTGCACCAGTGTAAAGAGGAAATAACTTGCAATCAAACAGACACTTACAGTTTTGGTATCTACCACATGCTCTTAGACAAACTCATTTCTGGGGGGAAAACAGGCATTCAAACACAGACATAACCCACTAGTTTGTCTTCAGAAAATCTGAGGTTTCAGCTCTGCACTTACTGTTATCTTGGCCAGACATGTTGTTATCTTTGAAATCAACATGTTAGGAACTGAGCTGGATGGATAATGAAAACTGTCAGTCAAAAGGCTGACCCCCTGTTTGAGTGCACTTTGATCCCCAATGCAAAACAAAAGGATAAAGACAAAACAGATTTTGGGGCAAAAAATATTTAACATTACTGTAGTCAGCTCGGACTGTGAAATAGAAAAATGATTCAGGAGTAAATTTAACCTGTGTGTGCATGTAGCTGCACTTATTGTAAGTACTCTCATAAATATTGATATCAGACCCAGTAAGTGATGTTTCTGTCTCTACTGCAAATGAGCTTGAAAAGCAGAATTGGTCCACATTCTTCATCTGTGCACTCCTGTTATGACCCTCATAGTGGTTAGGCTGGTGTCTTTATTCCTCCTCATGATGACTGTGATCAAACATATGAGCTGCACAGAGACAGAAGATACGTGGTTCTCTCTGACCAACTCAGTCTTCACGAAAAGTTGACATTGTCAGAACCTAATCTTATCCCCAAAAAGTTTTTTGACACTTGATGTAAAGATTGTTTTCATGATCCTGCAGTTTGTTTTAATTATTGTGTAACTTTTTGTATTTTTGCCAGATTCATCCCCAAGATACGTACTTTGACTCCTCCTCCTGAGGCAGGAGCACTCCACCCACCAAGAGAAGACAAACTACCTTTCTCCGGGGAAGAACCATGGACTCAGACTTAGCGGTGTTGCCCATCATACCAGCCCTTTCACACTTGGCCACAAACCGCCCCAATGCATGCTGGGGGTCCCGACTCAATGAAGCCAACAGAACAGCTATCAAGCTATGTATTTTCAGCTTTAAAAACAAGAGCGGGCAAGTAAAAAAATGAAATTTCTAAAATAAATATTGTACAAACCTAATTTACTGTTGGT
>NC_050522.1:151715-152256 GCF_002922805.2 Oryzias melastigma | reverse complement strand
CAGGATCAAGTTCAAAATCCTCCTGTTAACCTATAAGGCTCTGAATGGTGTTGCCCCATCCTATATTAGAGATCTCATAGTTCCTTACCAACCAGACAGAACACTTCGTTCACAAAATGGTGGACTGCTTGTAGTTCCTAGAATTTCTAAAAGTACAGTTGGAGGTAGAACATTCAGCCATCAAGCCCCTGTTCTATGGAATAAGCTCCCAGCTCATGTCAGAGAGGCCAGCACAGTTTCTACCTTCAAAACTAGCCTTAAAACATTCCTCTTTGGACAGGCGTTCTGCCAGGCTAGCTAGTAATCAGAGAATATTCCCTCTCCTGCGGTCCTTGTGAGTCTAGATTAATAAACCAATATTGATGCGTTTAAATATAAATGTAGATTTTCTATCATGGTTATTATTCAGATCAGCTCTGGGGTTCTGTTTTCTATTCTCATCTACTTCTCCTCTCTTCTACTCTTTATCATTTCTTGTATTTAGTTCTCCATGCTTTTGTTGGTGCAGTTCCATTCACATGATGTTCTTCTTTCCCACTCT
>NC_050522.1:142052-151576 GCF_002922805.2 Oryzias melastigma | reverse complement strand
TGGGGTTCTGTTCTCTATTTTCATCTACTTCTCCTCTCTTCTATTCTTTATTATTTATTGTATTTAGTTCTCCACGCTTCTGTTTGGTGCAGTTTGATTCACATGTTCTTCTTTCCCACTCTCCTCTGGGGAGCGGGAGAGATTTCAGATCCCCGGTGGATCGCCCACGCTCCCACTCTTGGCCGTGGACCACACCCCCGACACCATCCTGCATCTCTGAGTGAGAGTGATTCCTGCTGGGTCGTCTGTCCTCCTGCTCCTGGACTGCACTTCTGCTTCGTCTTGACTATGGACCTCATCATGATCGTCCCTCAGCTTTATCTGAACGAACTCTATTTAAATATGTAGTTGTAGAAGCTAACTTTTCTTTAACAGTTCTGGTATCGCCTGTCCATCCTGGGATAGGATCTGTCCTTCATGTAGGAATCCCTAAGGTTTCTTCTTTTTTCCTGACTCAGGTTTTTTTAGGAGTTTTTCCTTACCGAGAGGGAGGGTCTAAGGGCAGGGATAACCAGTTTTATTTAGTCTGTTTAGTTTCTAACTATTGTTCATATTTTACGACTAATTTTCTGCAACTCTAAAATTACCTGCATGAAGCCCAATGAGGCAAATCTTTTTTGTGATATTGGGCTATATAAATAAAATTTATTTGAATTGAATTATTTATGTTAAACTGCTTTAAACAGCGTTCAGCTGTCAACTTTGCCGTTCTAACCCAAAGACACTGGAAACGACTCTGCACTTGACCGGTGATGTGTGACGTCACATGAAAAGGGTCTATTCTTCCCCTATCCCTACATTTAGCCATCCAAATGGAGGGTTATGGAAAATTAGTGTCTTGAAATTCAAACGTTACTCCTACTTGATGACATTATCAATGGTTGCCGGTCAACTGTTAGTGCAGCGCTGCTATCGCTCGGAAATACATAACATAGGTTTTATAACTTTAAAAACCTCATGCTAAAACAAACAAACAAACAAACAAAAAAAAAATACTTACATTTAAAGGAAACCTCTGTGCTTCAGTGCACACCCACATAAAGAAAAGCGCTTCTTGTGTTCAGCCTTAAAACCCACTCAACTAATATCAAACCTGTCCTAAACCCGCCCAAAGCAATTGCTGCCCGCAAAATCAGAATTAAATCCATCTAAACTGGGCGGGAAACGGCCCAATCTGGCGAGACTGGGACCCTCAGAAATTCCTAAAGTGAATCCGCGGTGCTGCAGCGCCCTCTGGTGGAAGGAAGTTGGACTTCTATTTGACCGTTTCCGTCTCCGGCAGACATATTGCTTACCGGAGCAAATTCTGGAAAGCTAGCAGTGTGGAACGATTTAAACTTTATTGTTTCGTCACATTTTGAGACATTTAAAACCCAGAAAACACGATGGGTAAGCTGTTTGACTCAAATGTATAGTAGATGTGCATTGAGACTGTTTACTAGTGCTCTGTGTTGGCTAAAGTCATGGTTATGAAATATAGTGTTGCTGTTGTTTAGCTAGTTTTCTAGTGGTGTAGCTAGTTAGCTTAGCGCCTGTACGCAGTTGGATTTATATGTGTTCACTTTTGGTAGATGCATTTCTATATTCCACAGGTTTTAGAACAGTGTGTATTTTGTAACACGACCCCAAATAAAAGTAAATGACCTTTCGTCCTGAAAACTCAGGACGAAGAATTAGCGCGAGGGCTAATTCTAGAACATTTGGTCATCATTAGCTTCGCGGTGTGTCGTTGTAAAGGGTGAAGTCGCCTACAGTTTTGGGGCAAAAGTTGCTAGCTGTCATGTCAAAATGTTGTTGTGTGTAAAGTCACACGCGCAGGTGGTTTGGTGTCCGTGTTTCATACTATAAGCAGGTGGAACGACGGGTTTGGCTAATGTGTTTAGAACTACTGCTACACTAGCTAACGCTGCTACCCTGTTGGGTTTTTCCTCCACTGCTCACTCAGTGGAGGAAAAATCCAACAGCTATTAAAAGAATTGTTTGTAGTAGCCCTGGAAGTTGCAGCGGACACAGGCTTGGTCTATCGGGGCTGCTAGTTTGACAGCACGATCCTGGAAATCATATTCATGACGAACATTCGCAGATTACTGTCCAACAAACTCAACTCCGTTAAAATGTGTGTGTCTTACCATTATTTTACATCATTGCCAGTATTTTTTGGCACAAAAGTGTCAGTTTTTGACTAGCATCACTATATTTTACATGAGTATTTTGAGGTTTTATAAAAGCTCATTTGCCCAATCTCTTAAGTAAGGTTGTTTAAGTGTTTCTACTCATTTATAAACAGCTCTTGTACTGGAGGGATGCAGAAAGAACACCGACAGGAGATAAAACAGGGGGCTCAGAATCCAGGCCTCGAGGGCCAGTGTCCTACATGTTTTCCAAACAACCTGCCAATGAAGCTCCTTACTAATCACAAACCTGATCCCGGTTATCAGCAGCAGATGAGGCAGAATTTCTGGAAAACCAGCAGGAGGCCGGCCCTCGAGGCCTGGATTTGGACACTGGTGAATGATGGAGATGATGGAGTGTCCACCTGTCCTGTCCTGCTTAAGATTCAATATGAAGAGTGACAGAGTATAGATTGGTATGAAACCTCAACACATAAACAATGCAGGCTCGCTGTGGACTTGGATTTGTGGCAGTATTCTTTATTTGTTTTTATTTTGTTTTATTTAAAATGGGACTGAAATTGCACATAAATGATTCATGAAGTTTGAATTAATTTGCTGAGCTGAAAGTTGAGGACTAGTTTTAACTAGAGAGCTGTCTTGAAGTTGAGTCACAGCAACTTGAAGTAAAGACTTTTTAAGAAATAAGATTTTAAGTCCAGTTGAAAGTGTGTGTGCATTTCTAATGAAAGTATTTTTTACCTGAGTTTTAATTCAACAGCTATTCTAACTAAATAAATTAATCTACTTAAACTTAAAATATCAATAATCATTTAATAAAAAATATAAATTGATTTAGCGCATAAAGCTTAAGTCTGTGACCTAAACATACATTGCTGACTAAATGAACATTTTTAAATACTCACAAGCATAAATTTTCCAAAGTTTTTTTAAGGAAATAATGTTTTAAAGTAATCTAAGATTAATCTAAGAAATGTGTATAAATGTGTAATCTCAAAGTTGAATTGAAGAATCGAAAAAAATCTAAATCGAATCGATCCAGGCCCTGGTGAATTGAATCGTTTCTGGGAATTATAATAGATAACCAGCCCTAATTCTTACTGGATGAGACATAAACAGACCAGTAAATGAAGCAGAACATGCATCAACTGATACAGTTAACATGTTGCACGTCTCTCCCTGTATTTAGCGTTTCCACCTCCCTTTGCTTTCACTCTTGGCACAGAGAGCTGGCACCGTTCAGTGGTGCTGGCTGCTCTGTCTGTTGCCCCCCCAACTCTTATGCCCTTGCTCCCCTGTGTGACTCAGGGATACGCCTGCTGCCCCGCGCTGGTGGTGGGTGACTAAACAAAAGCTGAGTACGACAGCGTTCATTTATGTCAACTCTGCAATTTAGCCAAAGTGGACTGAATAACTACATTAGTTCAGGGTGGTTGTTGATGAAAAGCGTAGCTGTGTTTGCATGGGGGGGGTGTATTTTAAGGCTGTGTCAACCAGTTTTTTTAAGCTCATTTATGCAAGGCTCTTTATATTTAGACGGCTTGCATGTCTCGTCTTCTTGACCTATTATTAGAGGAGTGATGAGAAATGAAGGCGGAGCTTTACCTGTCACGTGTTTGTCAATGTCTGTTTACTATCAGACATAAGGGGACATTTTGTAACTGTTATTGGATTATGTACATGTCTTCTTCTCTATCAGAGCCATCAGCCAGTCCGGCCAAGGATAACTACAGGATGAACCGCTACAAGAACAAAGCACTGAACCCAGAGGAGATGAGGCGCAGAAGAGAGGAGGAGGGCATCCAGCTCAGGAAGCAGAAACGAGAACAGCAGGTATTTCACCTGAGCGTCACTCCTCACCTGTGCAGCCTCTGAACTGGCTTTGACAGCATTGCAATTCCAGCTCTTCAAGAGGAGAAACGTGGACGTTCTGAATGAAGAGGAGGCCATGTTCGAGAGTCCTCTGGTGGACCCCTTCGTGAGCTCGCCAGTTACAGTAAGTGTCTGCGTCTCTGTGGGTCAAAGTTCACTGGGTGTAGTGGAGCTGTGGATTCTGTTCTTGACATCCATGCGTCCACATGCAGGAAGGAGTCATCACCAGAGACATGGTGGAGATGCTTTTCTCAGAGGACCCGGAGCTTCAGCTCGCCACCACACAGAAGTTCAGAAAGCTACTTTCCAAAGGTAAACATGTGTGATTCACCGCCGATGTCCACAGACTCAACAGTGGACATCGGACATCTAGGGCTGCCACGATTAGTTGACTATTGAAATAGACAACGACTAATTTAATAGTCGTTGCTTTATATTATATGGAGTCAGAGTGTTGTAAAGTTGAAAGTTGTAATGGTATTCTGCTGGCTTTTTGGAGTATTTTGGAATTTATTAAGTTTTTTTAGCCTATTTCAGTTTAATATTTCAGCTGCATGCTAGCTAATTTGGCTAATTTAGGATTTTTCCAGTTTTTAGACTAATTTGGAGTTTAGCTAATATTTCAGCTACATGCTAGCTGTTTTGGCTAACCGAAGCTTTTTTTCAGTTTTTAGGCTAATTTGACATTTAACTAATATTTTTATTGGATTTCAGCTTCAGTGATTTTTAGCAATCCATTTCAGCATCTTCAGCTATCTGCACTAGCATCTTCAGCTACCAAATTCAGCTTACAGCATTCACACTAGCATTGTTGCAGGTATTGCTATAGATCTAATTAGTTTAAAGCTAATGATGGTTAAGATGTGTGCTTTACACCCACTTTGCGTATGACCCAATTAGTCGACTAATTGGAAAAAATAAGCGGTTATTAGTCGACTATTAAAATAATCGTTTGTTTCCAGAGCCTAACCCTCCCATTGATGAGGTCATCAATACTGCTGGGGTGGTGGAGAGGTTTGTGGAGTTCCTGAAGATGACCACCAACTGCACACTACAGGTCAGCTCCTGCACAGGACACGGGCTGCTGCATGAACGAGTCAAAGTCTTCACGTCTGTTGTTTCTGTGTGTTGCAGTTTGAAGCTGCTTGGGCGCTAACTAACATAGCATCGGGAACGTCCCTGCAGACAAAGACGGTCATCGAGGCTGGAGCTGTCCCAATCTTCATAGAACTACTGAACTCAGACTACGAGGACGTTCAAGAACAAGTAACGCACTTCAGAATTCTTACAGTAATCCTGCATGTAAGGATGTAACGATTCAAGCTCGTCAACATGTTCATCGATGCAGAAAATTAAAAAATTGGTTTGTCATGACCTCTGCCTAAATGTAGAAAATGGAGCAGATGACATTTCTCCCTGCAGGCTCACTGTGTGTGTGTCTGCGTGTAGCGGACAGGCTGATCAGCTGCGCTCCCTTCCTGGGAAATTCTTGCAGCTTCTTCGGATTTTAAAGTATCGCATAAGTCAGTCCAGGATTTTGCGATCGCAACCATTAACGCAAATTCAAGCAAGGCAGAGATTTGTTCCTCACTCTGCAACTTTACATTTTCATGCAACTTTGACCAATCTACTGTGACAACAGCCATGGATGATGACGCAGCTTCAAGACTGTTTCCCTTCTGACTTCTTCCTGGGAGCCGTGCTCTTTTTTTTTTTATTTTTTATTTTTATCAACTCTCTGTACCTCTTAGTCTTCTTTTCTTTGCAAGCTTTGCGTGAACAATCATTTCCCCCGAGTAATGCAATCTTTATTTATTTGTATTGAATCCTTTTTGTTATTAGGAAAACAGACAGTTTGATGTAAGAGGCAAAAAGAAAACATATTTGGCCTTAAAATACCTTTAATTCATTGTGTTGAGAAAATTAAAAAAAAAATCAAAATCATTACTTTAAAACTGTGAATTGAATTTTGGTTTGACTAAATCGTTACATCCCCACCTGCATGTCATTTATCAACCTAACCGTGTGCTTTCTGCATTTCTTCAGGCTGTGTGGGCTCTGGGTAACATTGCAGGCGACAGTGCAGTGTGCCGGGACTTTGTTCTGAACTGTAACATCCTCCCGCCTCTGCTGACGTGAGTTTATTCACGTCTGTTTGAAGAGATTTAGGTTCTGACATCAGCTCCTAGATCTTCTCCTGATTTCTGTTCTGTCAGGCTTCTGACCAAATCCACCAGGCTGACCATGACCAGGAATGCAGTGTGGGCTCTGTCTAACCTCTGTAGAGGAAAAAACCCTCCGCCTGCCTTTGAAAAGGTAACTCTCTTCTTCTCTACTCTTAAATGTACCTCTGTACAAACAAACTCCTCCTCTTAGGGCATGTCTTTGTTTTTAGGTTTCCCCCTGTCTGCCAGTGCTGTCCAGGCTCCTATTTAGCAGCGACCCGGACCTGCTGGCAGACGCCTGCTGGGCTCTGTCGTACCTCTCGGATGGACCCAACGACAAGATCCAGGCTGTCATTGACTCTGGGGTTTGCAGGCGTCTTGTAGAACTGCTGATGTAAGTTTGTCTTTTTCCTCGTCCAAGCCTCTGCCGTGTGAAGGTAACGGACGTGTCCTCTGCAGGCACACAGACTATAAGGTGGCCTCCCCCGCTCTGAGAGCGGTGGGAAACATCGTCACAGGAGATGACATTCAAACTCAGGTGAGTGTTGATTGAGCAAACTATACAGCCTGGAGTTACAGGCAGAATTTAAGACAGAAAAGCAGAATTTAAAACGACATTTTGGGTTCTGGGGGAAGAGGGAGTAAAGGCTTCTATCTCTGTTTCAGGTGGTGTTGAACTGCTCCGCCCTCCCCTGCCTGCTGCATCTTCTCAGCAGCGCTAAGGAGTCCATCCGCAAAGAGGCCTGCTGGACCATCTCCAACATCACAGCAGGAAACAGAGCACAAATACAGGTCCTGCCTGAACTCAAGCCACAGTTTACCTTCAGCTTTTATCCTCCATGAAGGGGGTTTGAGTAAAGATGATTCCACAGCTGCTTGACCTCATTTCCGTCCCTCACAGGCCGTCATCGACGCCAACATCTTCCCGGTCCTCATCGGGATTCTGCAGAAAGCGGAGTTCAGGACCAGGAAAGAGGCAGCCTGGGCCATCACCAACGCTACCTCCGGAGGGACGCCAGAGCAGATCAGGTCAGAGCAGCAGCTCCACGGCGGCGGGGATGTGACGGACCGCCCACTGAGAGGCAGAGAAAGAGATCACAGGATATGACTCAGAAAAAAGACACTTTTGATTTACATTTATTGAACTGTCCGATGTTCTGAAAGACCAAAACACTTGTGACTTTCTAGTGAAAAGAGAATACTACAATGATTCAAAATTAGACTGGAAAACAATTAGAAAACATTCAGTTAAGACAAATAAGTTTAAAAAAAGTTAGGTCATATACTTGTAGGAAAATATATATAAATATTTTGAAATTGTAGTTTTGAAGAATATTTATTCCCAGGTGATGTGTGCTCTTTTAAGAGGATCATTCATTGGTTTTGGCATTAATTCACTGCACTGATAACAAATCAAATGAAAACGTTTTGTTGTTGTCAGTGGACTCAAATATTTGAATCCTAAGGCTGGAGAGTGCAGCACTCCTCACTCCGGGTTGTGTGCAGGTACCTGGTGAACCTGGGCTGTATAAAACCTCTCTGCGACCTGCTGACTGTGATGGACTCCAAGATTGTCCAGGTGGCTCTGAACGGACTGGAAAACATCCTGAGGCTCGGCGAGCAGGAAGCCAAGCAGGAGAACAGCGGCACCGGCACCAATCCTTACTGCAGCCTCATCGAGGAGGCTTACGGTACGGCGCACGCCCAGCACGCCGCCGCTTTAGGGGGACACATCGTAACTATTTCAGGGGAGATCATGAGGGAGTAGCAACATGTCGTATCTAACATTTAGCATTCACAAAGTCATGAGCTTAATAAAAGTCTTGCTATAGGTCACGTGTCAAAGTCAAGGCCCGGGGGCCGGATCCGGCCCTCCAGATCATTTTATTTTATTGTTATTAATGGTCTGATGTTATCTTGCGCTCATTTCTAACTGGAATAATTTTGACAAAATATATTTTTATGGAGAGTAAAATATTGAAAGTTATTTAAGGTTTAAGTTGATTTATTCTGCCTTTTTATTAATCATAATTATGTTAAAAAGTTACAGTTTTTAAGAATATAATTCTCCAAGCTTTCTGGACTATTTTGGCATTTACTAACATTTTTTAGGCTATTTTGTAGTTTAGCTAATATTTCAGCTGCATGCTAGCTGTTTTTAGTTTTTGCACAGTTTTTTCGTTTTTTCTTTTCTGTGTTTGCACAGACTGGTTCAACAGCATCATATTTACCATCATAGCGTCTAACAACCGTTGTCTCCACATCAACACATTTATGAATCTGTCTGCTGCTGCTATAAGTGAAGCAGCTTCATCCTCCAATTCTGACTGGATCATGTGAGAAATCGCAGCACGTTCCGCTGTTCCATCAAACTAAACGCTACACAAGTGAAGCAGTGCTGCCACGATTAGTCGACTAATCGACTATTAAAATAGTCGACGACTAATTTAACTCGATTAGTTGTTACATTTATTCATTATTGTTGAGATAAAAGGAGCATTTGGGTGACGCCGCTGCAGAACTGCTCGTGCAGCAGCAGCTTGTCTCTTCACATGCGCGGCCAGGTTACCGTCTGATCAGATGCACGTGAGAAGCGCGTTTGGCGGTATTTAAAATAAATAACCATCCTAACAAGAGAACAGCTGGATCTTTTTTCTGTTTGAAAATACGACAACATCCCTTGAAGTTTGTCTCGCGCTCCTCAGACGGCTGCGTCTAATTCAGGCTGAAGCTGGAAAAGTGCGGCGAAGATGAAACTTTGGTTGGTGATTTTATGCGCATATATGCAACTTATAATTTATAAGCTACAATCAAAACAGTGAAATAAAGAAAAACGAACGTTAAACAAAGAAAAAAGTCCAAAGCACATAACCTCAGAGTGAAATCTATTTCTACAGAGTAAATCCTCATCTAAAAATGTCGACAGCATGCTCCTCTTGTTGTTTCAAACTGCTGCATCGGTACATTCCATTGAGGAAAACAACAGTAGGACAATGATTGGTACATTGTTGAATTGTAAAGTAGGTGTTAAAAGGTCTTCACGGACCCATTGATGAAGTCTGCTCCCATTGGCTACCCGTCATCTGTCAATCAAACCCCCCAGACGTTCGACGTCAGACCCACAAACGCTTATTGAGCCATCTGATTGGTCAATTTATAACTCTAATAACTTGTGATAATGGAAAAAAACATTGTTCTGCATTTCAGTACAAAAATATACGTCGTTCCAAGATAATATTTTGCTACATCCTACTGTATTTATAAAGATCATGAATCTACGATCTTGGACACCTGAGAAAACACGGAGTCTCCTTTCATTGTTATGCTGATGACAGCCAGATTTATCTTCCAATAA
>NC_050522.1:138624-142005 GCF_002922805.2 Oryzias melastigma | reverse complement strand
GCTTATTGAGCCATCTGATTGGTCAATTTATAACTCTAATAACTTGTGATAATGGAAAAAAAACATTGTTCTGCATTTCAGTACAAAAATATACGTCGTTCCAAGATAATATTTTGCTACATTCTACTGTATTTATAAAGATCATGAATCTACGATCTTGGACACCACAATTATTTGTTCTCAGATTTTCGAGAGCAGATTGTGAGTATCAGAGTACCCGAATACTGCCTCTGCAAGCATTTACTCAACATGTGTGGACTAATCCTCTAACTTTTACTCTCCAAAGAGGAGAAAACGCTCTCAACTGACAAGTGTTATTTTCAGACCCTTCAAAATAAAAGTCTATCACGATAATTATCGTTTTCAATTCATCTGAGTTCCAACTCAAATTGGTCGCTGTGGGTTTTACCGAGCCGGATCAGAAGAACAGCACACTGTGGAGGATTCATTCACAGTACAGAGGCTGTAGGATGTTTTTACCTGCCGTTCAGAGAGCCGTTTCTGAGCTGCATTTAATGCGTCCGTCTGTATTTCAGTCAGAGTGGTCATCACTGCCTCCACGAGCATCTTTGATTTTACTCTGTTGACGTAAACGTCAAACTTTGTTTTTCAGGACTCGATAAGATTGAGTTCCTTCAGAGCCACGACAACCAGGAGATCTACCAGAAGGCCTTTGACCTCATCGAGCATTACTTTGGCGTGGAGGACGAGGACAGCAGTCTTGCCCCCCAGGTGGACCAGGCCAACCAGCAGTTCCTCTTCCCCCAACAGGAGGCCCCCATGGAGGGCTTCCAGTTATAGGTCAGCGGGCGTCTCCCCTTCATTCCCTCTGGAACCACCCCCCCTCCGCTTTATGATCTCTGCACATCAGAGGAAACCAGAACTGTGGATCCGTTGGGCCCCCTCCTCCTGTGTTTGCAGCAGACTGACCCCCCCACAGAGCGGACTCACATGTCCCTGTGTTTGTGGGTCCTCCAGCGGGAGCGATTCAGCTCGTTTCCTGTGCTTATCAAGCTTTCTTTACCCCCCCCCCAGATTATCTGTCCCTCTCTTTGTCCTTTTGGAAGTTCTGGTTCATGAAGCTCTGTGGTCGTCCCGCTTCAGGCTGATCCGTCTCTGCTGCCAGGAGAACAGGCGACTTCTTTCCTCCTTTTGAGGCAGGTGTTTTCTTTGAGGGGGGGGGGCACTTTAGCAAACAGTCTGAATTTAGAGGGGTGGAATAGTAGAATCCAATGTTTGTGGTGTGCTGTGTTCCTAACATCTGACTTTTGAAGTGGCCTAATCATGTAACACAGGATGTTTTGATGGGAGGGGGGCAAACCACATCTACTCGTGCACGAATAACATCTGTTAGACTATAGGGGGCTCCATTAGGGTGAAACACCTCCCCCCCAGGTTGTAAATGATGGCCGGACAGGAGCTGTGAACTTGAGAGGAGGCGGGGTTTTGTACAGGTGGGGGTCACGGCGGGTTTTTTGTGGTCTCGTGGTATGTTTTTGGTGTAAATAGGTCTTCTGCGGTCTGGGGGGAGGGGCTAGGACGAGCCTAACTGCAACAAAGATTCAAATATGGGTTTGTATTTGGATTTGGGTGTGTTTGCGTTGTTTCTAGTTGCGCACACTTAACGCACACATGCACACAACACCAGCAGACACTGTACACAACGCTCACAAGAGAGTGGCTGGAAGCAAAGAACGAAAAAAAATGAAGTTTCTGGATTTGTTATTTAGTTTGAGCACAAAGTGAAGACTATATTTTATTTTTGTTATGATGTCGCTCTTTTTGTTGGGACTCCAGAATGAGAGTTCAAAGGAAGCTTCTGGAAGTGTTTTCTTTGCTTCTAGCCACAGGACTTTAGATGGCCCTGACTGACCCGGCTGCATCTGATGGGGGCCGGCGTCGGGGCGGAGCAGAACTGTGATGTTCGACTGACAGGTTCTCCACCCAGACTTCTGGTCTGGGAGCCGCGGTCCTGTCGACGACAGAAGCAGCTCTCGTTGACGGTTTTTTAGGATTTCCTCTGTGGAGTGTCGTCCACAGAACCCGGCGGCTCCCCGTCGACCCGCTCAAACCAGAACCCGAGACTTCACAGCCACTCGGGCTCAAAGATGCCAGATCGAATCCCTGCATCAACTGGGAAGAAATGTTTCTCTGCAAACCAGAAATGCACTCCTGCTCACTAAAGTGCCAATCCGACCAACAAAGACTGGAGGTTCTTAGGTTTCTATAGATTCTTTATTTACTTGAATGTGCACACGTTTTGTGCAGAACATTGCTGCTTATCTTTAAAGTTACATTATTTGCCATGGCTCTCTGAGACATGTTCTTCTGGGGCTCCCAAATGACAATGTTTAATGTCTGGGGGGTTAAAGGCTGATCTTTCTGGGTGTTTGATCCTTCTTCATCACTGCAAATGTTTGGCATCTGTGGTTCTGGTGGGGGGCATTGTCTGCAGCCCTTTCAGCTGCTCTACAGAAGCCTTACTTGCTAAGCCCCGCCCCCTCCTTCAAGGAAAAGCTTTCGTCTGAGATTCAATTCTGAATCTGATGTAAGAATTTCCTCCAATCCTCCGCTCTCAGAGACAACTGCTCGCGTTTTCAAAGTTAAAGTCTGAGAAATAATGCAGTGATTTACATTAAAAAGTATTAAAACTATATGTATGTTCTGATACATTGACGAGAATTCACACATAATTCTAATCACTTCTGGGAAGTGGAGAAAATCATCTTCAGGACTGGAGGTGAGGAGGCCTCCCTGCTTCTCGGATCTTTTCCTGATCAGAGCGGTTCTGTCGAGGAACCCGGACGGTCCGGTCCGGCGTCAGCAGAAATCTCAAAGTGATCTCAAATTGTCTTCCGTCCTAGACTCTGTTTATCAAATCTAAAGCCATGCTTGGCTCAGTCAAGTGATGTCTATGCTGCAAATGTTTACAGTGCTGTTTGTAAAGTACTTTCAGAATCTGACCAGTCCCGGTGGATCCTCTGCTCTGGTCGGCTCATTTCTTTGACTCATATTTATTTTCTCTTTTCTTGTTTATATATAATATATATAGTTTGTGTTTGTTTTTTTCCATTTGTTCTAAATTACCCATCTTATACTGTGACCTGACTTGACTTTACCGACTGTAAGAATGAGAGACGAGAAACTAACACACTTCAGCTGAACATGACACAAACATGAACATAGAAACGCAAACTGCAACATGGTGTAAAATGTAAAGAAATTATATGGAATTTAAAAAGAAAATACTGTACAAATCAAATAAAGTTATGTTGCAACCCTTTCAAGCTGATCCCTTTTATTACTATTTTTGGACTATTTTGGCATTTAGTAAGACTATTTAGGCTGTTTTGGAGTTTGGCTAATATTTCAGCTAAATGC
>NC_050522.1:137023-138403 GCF_002922805.2 Oryzias melastigma | reverse complement strand
AAAAGTTTTAAAAATGTAGTTTGAGTGTTCAATAAATGTTTACCCTGTTCTGTCCGTGATCTAAGGTGTGTTTTGGATTTTGGCCCTCCGGGAATTTCTTTCCGGCCCTCCAGATCATTTTATTTTATTCTTATTAATGACCCGATGTTATCTTGTGCTTATTTCTAACTTGTATAATTTTAAACAAATATATTTTTATGGAGAGTAAAACATTAAAAGTTATTTAAGGTTTAAGTTGATTTATTCTGGCATAATATTCCTGCCTTTATTATTCAGAATTATGTTAAAAAGTTACAGTTCTAAAAATTGGCGTTATGCTAGTTTTTTGGACTTTTTTGTTATTTACTAAGATTTTTTTAGGCTATTTTGGATTTTTGCTAATATTTCAGCTACATGCTAACTGTTTCGGATAATTTAGGCTTTTTTTCCCCTTCATTTTTTAGGGTATTTTAAAGTATCGATATTTTTTTAGCTACATGCTAGCTTTTTTGGGTAACCTAAGGGTTTTTTTTCCCTTCACGCAAGTATTTAAGGCTAATTTGTCATTTAGCTAATATTTTAGCTGGCCATTAGTTTCAGCATTTTCAGCTATTAGGTTCAGCGTTTTTGGCTATCATCTTCAGGGCTTTATAATTTCAGCATCTTCAGTTATCAGCACCAGTATTTTTAGCAGCCAAATTCAGCTTACAGCATTCACAGTAGCATTGATGCAGGTAATGCTATATATCTAGTTCATAAATGTGGCAACAAGTTTTAAAAATGTAGTTTTAGAGTGTTGAATAAATGTTTATCCTGTTCAGCCCGCGACCTAAGGTGTGTTTGGATTACAACAGGTTTAGACCCTGTTGTAATCAAATAATTCCAAAATTCAACTTTACACAGAGATGTATCTTTGCATTATTTAAGCTCAGCAAAAAAGTAAAAGGAAAGCAAAAAGAAGAAGAAAAGTGTAAATAATATGTCTCAGAATTTGTTCTTTCTTGGTGGTAATCTTTGTACATCACATAAACATATTTTAATTTGTGATTGCATTTGATTGCAAATTACTGTTCAAATTAAGAATTACGTTGTAAATCGTTCAAAATCTGAAGTTTCCGGTGTGGTGCCAAAGTAGTTATCCCCTGCCACGATTTGAGATCTCTTTGAATTGTTGTAAATCTTTACAATCAGAACACTCTCAATACACATCAAACATACTTAGCAAAATTTTTAAATAAAACTTACATATGAGAAATAATGAAATATACATTTAAATAGCATTAACTTACTTTAAATCTAAATAACTAAAATGTTGACTTTCTTAGGGGGAGGGAACACATTATATCAGACCTGAAATCCAGCTGCCAGAAAGTGTTCCCCCCTCCAGTTTTCTGTAGAAGC
>NC_050522.1:111437-135778 GCF_002922805.2 Oryzias melastigma | reverse complement strand
TATTTAAGGCTAATTTTTCATTTAGCTAATATTTTAGCTGGCCATTAGTTTCAGCATTTTCAGCTATTAGGTTCAGCGTTTTTGGCTATCATCTTCAGGGCTTTTTAATTTCAGCATCTTCAGTTATCAGCACCAGTATTTTTAGCAGCCAAATTCAGCTTACAGCATTCACAGTAGCATTGATGCAGGTAATGCAATATATCTAGTTCATAAATGTGGCAACAAGTTTTAAAAATGTAGTTTTAGAGTATTGAATAAATGTTTATCCTGCTCAGCCCGCGACCTAAGGTGTGTTTTGGATTACAACAGGTTTAGACCCTGTTGTAATCAAATAATTCCAAAATTCAACTTTACACAGAGATGTATCTTTGCATTATTTAAGCTCAGCAAAAAAGTAAAAGGAAAGCAAAAAGAAGAAGAAAAGTGTAAATAATATGTCTCAGAATTTGTTCTTTCTTGGTGGTGATCTTTGTACATCACATAAACGTATTTTAATTTGTGATTGCATTTGATTACAAATAGCTGTTTAAATAAAGAATTACGTTGTAAATCGTTCACAATGTTTCCGGCTTCGTTTCATTATTCATGCACGTCCTGGTTCTTCCAGAAGGTGGCGACAAAGCGCCACACCGCGGATAGAGACCCTACTCTGATGCGGAGAAGAAGAACCCAAAGTTATGAGCGGAAGTTAGCTTCAGTCTCACGCTGAGATCGAAACCTGAAATTGTCAGACGAATGAACAGTTTCCTCCCCGAGTCTTCAGGTGAGCAGCCCCGCGTTACCGATAGACATACGGTGTAAAGTAGAGACCAGCACACAGGTAGACAGCGTCTGTTTTTAGTCATTTCTCTACACAAGCTAGCACGGACAGGTGACAGGTTTAGACGCATGTAGCAGCTAAGGATGCTAATTTAGCTTCAAACTGGAAAGACCCGTCAAGAAACCCGTGTCATACGAGGCTGTTGCTGCAGAACACTTCAGCCTCACTACCAAACGACCAGAACCTTCATGTTTTCCCCAAATGTCGTTTGTACACTGTGTTAGTGCCGTACCTTTAGCGCAGGCGCAGTGGGGGTTTGAGTGAGCCACAGAGCAAGTGTGTTTTCAGCTACTTTAAACCAAAGCTGTGATATCTAATAGACCAGAAAATGTGCTGCTACTGCAAGGAAAGTTTTTTTTTTATTCGCAAAAATAATTTTTTGAAGACCAAACCGCTTCTTAATACTTTTACTAAAAATCTGTTTTTATCTTCAGTCACTCCATTATATGAAAAGCAGAAATGGCTTGACAGAAATATAAACTTGATGAGAACCCCTAACAAAAGTTGTCCTTTATTTATTAAATACGTTTTGTGTACTATTATGTTAAGTATATTTTATGTTGTTTTATACTTGTAGTGGTGGGTCATTGTTGTTATTGTGTGAATGTTTCGTCATCATTCACACTATAGTGATTCTCTTGCTCCTTTACGTACGTTTTTCAATACAAAAAAGCTCAATCACACTTTCAGAGATGTTAGCAAACTTGCTATTGAATCGTTCTCCACGATTGGGACATTACTGCTTGTATTTTTTTTTTTTTTTGTATTTATACACATTATTGTTTTTGAAATATTGAGTAAAATATGACCTACAGGAAATGAATGAGGAAGTCTG
The DNA here is from genome assembly GCF_002922805.2 of Oryzias melastigma. Classification (NCBI taxonomy): domain Eukaryota; kingdom Metazoa; phylum Chordata; class Actinopteri; order Beloniformes; family Adrianichthyidae; genus Oryzias; species Oryzias melastigma. The sequence goes on along the minus strand of NC_050522.1, from coordinate 134,123 downwards.
TGAACTTCAAAATTTTAAGTAGATTAGTTACAAGTAGGACTGCCACGTTTAATTGACTAATCGATTAGAATAGTTGATGACTAATTTAACAGTCAATAGTCTTTACTTTATATTGTATGGAGTCAAGAGTGAAGTAAAGTTGAAAGTTACAATGACATTCTGTTGTCTTTTTTTAACTATTTGGCATTTATTAAAGGTTTTTTTTAGTTTAGCTAATATTTCAGCAACATGCTAGCTATTTTGGCTAATTTAAGCTTTTTTTTCTCATTTTTTTAGGATATTTTGAAGTTGAACTTCTTTTGGCTACATGCTAACATTTTCGGTTAACCTAAGTTTTTTTTAAGGCTATTTTGGCATTTAGGATTTACATTTTAGTTGGCTATCAACTTCAGCGTTTTCAGCTATTAGCTTCAGCGATTTCAGCTTCAGCGTTTTCAGCTATCAATTTCAGCATCTTCAGCAGCCAAATTCAGCTTACAGTATTCCCACTGTCGTTATCACAGGTAATGCTATATATCTAGTTTTTAGTTAGTTAAAAGCTAATGATGGTTAAGATGTGCTTTACATCCAGTTTGCACTTGACCCAATTAGTTGACTAATATAAAAAAACTAAAATGTTTTAGCAACATGCTAACATTTTTGACTAGTTTGTTTCCTACTGGAGGTTTTTAAGGCTAACTTAAAGTTTAGCTATTATTTAACCAACAAGCTAGCTTTTTTGGCTAACTTGGCATTACTAAGGTTTTTTGGGATAGTTAATCACGCTGCTTTTCTCCTTCTACTGGAATCACGTTGCTCGTGTTAACAATTAAAAAGTTACAGTAAATCTAAGAACATAAACACTGGAGCTCCGGTGCTAAAGGGTTAAAAAAGGTGACTTCAGGAGTCGCTGCATCAGGCTGACTCTTGTCCTCTCCAATCTTTTAGCAGACATGAAAAAGGAAGACACGGAAGAGTCCGCCAGCCCGGTCTGTGAGGCTGCCGCACCCCCGCCTGCAGATCCGGAGGCAGCTGCTAAAGGCAGTTCAGACTCGACGAGTCCGGAGACGGACACTCCACCACAGAGCCAGAGGGGAGGAGGTAAGCAGTGGGGTGCGAGGAAGAGCGTTTAAAGAAGAGTCGTCCACCCTGAACATTCACTGAGCATGACTGTGTTCTGCTGGGAAGCTGAAGTTTGGACAGAAGGAAGCATTAGAGAAAGACTGATATCTGCATAAAGACATTCACCTTCTCAGACAGCAGAACACTTCCACTGTCAGTAACCATCAGTAACGCTGTTAATTTGAATCATGTGCTGCCATGCAGTCAGTCCAGTGCAGATGCTGCCATGCAGACTATGCCGTGCAGTTACAGTTTCTCTTGTCTCTCCATCATAAACATTTCTGTAAGAACTTCATGAGGTTTTGAACAAATGAGAGAATTTGTCCTGAATATGTTCAGACGCAGAGGCTGCGATGTCTCAGTCCGATATGGCGGACGAGCTGAGCCGGCAGCTGGAGGACATCCTCAGCACCTACTGTCGGGAGTCAGAGGACGCCGGTGCCTTGCTCAACGGCCAGTCGCACAGCCTGGTGCTGAACGGGCTGAACTGTGAGAAAGAACACGAGAAGTCGGAGGACGGCAAAGTCAACGGCGGTCACAGCAAGACGGAGAAGGAGCAGAAGAAGACTCAGGAGAAAAAAAAAGTCAAAGGTTTGGGTAAGGACGGGTTTGGCTCTAGAGGAACGGTTCCCGCCGTGCTGCATCTGTTGTGTTGTTCTAAAGACGATTCTAAAGTGATTCTGGTTTTCTTTTTTTTTTTTTTTTTTTTTAAGGCAAAGAGATCACTCTTCTGATGCAGACTCTGAACACCCTCAGCACTCCGGAGGAGAAGCTCACCGGCCTCTGCAAGAAGTACGCTGAACTGGTGAGTCTGTGTTTATCATCTCTGAGGTCCTGATGTAACCCAGTTAAACCAGATCCCGCCCTCACCGTTCATCCTATATAACATCCGGGTCAGCGTTTCTGCTTCCTGCCTCTGGCTGCTGCTGTTTCATGTCGTACTCAAACCTGTCTGTGTTCCAGCTGGAAGAGCACCGTAACACCCAGAAACAGATGCGAGTTCTCCAGAAGAAGCAGAGCCAGCTGGTCCAGGACAAGGACAACCTGAGGAACGAACACAGCAAGGCCATCCTGGCCCGCAGCAAGCTGGAGAGCCTGTGCAGGGAGCTGCAGAGACACAACCGCACCCTGAAGGTGCGGAGCTCACAGCGCCGCCGTGCTGCCCAAACGGCTGAGCGCACAGATGGAAATGTGAATGTCTCCGCAGGAAGAGGGGATACAAAGAACCCGGCTGGAGGAGGAGAAACGGAAGGAGGTGACGTCGCATTTCCAGGTGACGCTGAACGACATCCAGGCTCAGATGGAGCAGCACAACGAGAGGAACGCCAGCCTGCGGCAGGAGAACGCCGAGCTGGCCGAGAAACTCAAGAAGCTCTACGAGCAGTACAAGCTGAGGGAAGAGGTAAATCCTCGTCAGGCTGGTTCCACCCTCTCCTTCTGTTGTAACCGTCTACCTCCAACAAGGGCTGCCACAAACGAGTATTTTAATAGTCGACTAATCACCGATTATTTTTACCGATTAGTCGACTAATCAGCTCATGAGCCAAGTGGGTGTAAAGCACACACCTTAACCATCATTATTTTTAAACTAACTATAAATAAAGACAATAAAGATGATAGTTTGTTAAACTTTTAATTAATACCTCCTACCAGCACATCGACAAAGTGGTGAAGCACAAGGACCTGCAACAGCAGCTGGTGGATGCAAAGCTGCACCAGGCGCAGGAGCTGCTGAAGGAGTCAGAGGAGCGGCACGAGAGGGAGAAGGACTTTGTAAGGATGCACTGCAGCAGTCGCACTGTTTACGTAGTCATAGAAACTGAAGGGTCACTTTGTCTTCACCCGGACAGCTGCTGAAGGAAGCCATCGAGTCCCAGAGGATGTGTGAGCTGATGAAACAGCAGGAGGTGCACCTCAAACAGCAGGTTCTCCTCCTCCGCTTCAGCACCTTCACTGGTTCCTCTGAATCGTTTCATGACGGCTCCACTCGTTTTTCTCCTCAGCTGTCGCTGTACACCGAGAAGTTTGAGGAGTTCCAGACCACTTTGTCCAAGAGCAATGAAGTCTTCACCACCTTCAAGCAGGAGATGGAGAAGGTGAGGCCTGTGAGGCTGAAGAAGCCCCTGAGTGGTGGTTTAGTTGCCATTAGGGCTGCCACAAACGATTACTTTAATAGTCGACTAATCACCAATTATTTTTTTGGATTAGTCCACTAATTGGATCACGCGCAAACTGGATGTAAAACACATCTTAACCATCAGTAGCTTTAAACTAACTAAAAACTAGATAGAAAGCATGCTGAAATTGATAACAAAAAACAGTGAAGCGGATAGCTGAAAATGCTGAAGCTGATAGCTAGTTAAAATGTTAGCTAAATGCCAAATTAGCCAGAAAAAAAACTTAGGTTAGCCAAGACAGCTAGAATGTAGCTGGAAAAAATAGCAACATTTTAAAATCCCCTAAAATAGTGAAAAGAATCCTAAATTAGCCAGCGCAACTGGCGTGTACATAATAGTCTAACCCTAAAACAGCCTAAAAAAAGAAAAAATGAACTTAAATTAGCTAAAACATGTAGCTGAAATATTAACTAAACTTCAAAATGAACCAAAAAACCTGATAAAGCCTAAATTTGCCGAAACAACTGGTATGTAAATAATAGCCTAACTCCAAAATGGCCTAAAAAATGTAAAAAAGAAAGAAAAACAAACCTAAATTAGCTAAAGCAGCTAGCATATCGAAGAAATATTAGCTAAACTTCAAAATGGACAAAAAAAAAAAAAACGGAAAAAAACTAAATTTGCCAAACAGCTAGTGTGTAAATATTAGTCTAACTCCAAAACGGCCTAAAAAAACTAAACTTATATTAGCTAAAACAGCTAGCATGTAGCTGAAAAATTAGCTAAACTTCAAAATGGACAAAAAAAGCCTAAATTAGCCAAAATAGCTAGCATGTTGCTAAAATATGAGCCAACTTTCAACTTTACTACACTCAGGCTCCATAAAACATAAAGTAAACGACTAATCAACTATTAAATTAGTCGTCAACTATTTCAATAATCGATTTGTCATCGATTAGTCGTGTAATTGTGGCAGCTCTAGTTGCCATAGTGACACATTTCCGTCTTCAGATGACCAAGAAGATCAAGAAGCTGGAGAAGGAGACGGCCATGTACCGCTCGCGGTGGGAGAGCAGCAACAAGGCTCTGCTGGAGATGGCTGAGGAGGTAACGCCGCTCCTTATGCTCCTCCTGAACGTTTCTCCCTAACAGAAGTAAAACCCAAAATCCTGTTGTGTGTGCAGAAGTCGCTGCGGGACCGAGACTTCGAGGCGCTGCAGCTCAAAGTGCAGCGGCTGGAGAAGCTGCGGCGAGCGCTGAAGGTGGAGCGAAACGAGCTGAACAAGAAGGTCCAAGGCCTGTGCGGGGAGCATTCCGGCGCCGACCCGGGCACTGACTCCCCGTCCCCGCCCCCCACAGACGCTCTGCTGGAGCCCGCCGCCTGTCAGGCGTCGCACGCCGACTCCTGCTCCCACCCCTGCCACTGTGAGCCGCAGCTGGACCCCAACGCCTCCCTCCAAGAAGCTGAGGCCGTTCCGGCTCAGGAGTGAGGCCTCAGCCGCTCCGTCACACGCCGCTGGACAAACGGGAGACATGAAGCAGAACGGCGACCGCGTCGAACGGATGTCCGTCTGCAAAGCATTTAAAAGTTGCAATAATCCACTTTCCTGCAATAATCTGATCTCCTCTGAGAGAACGCTGGTTCTCGGTTCTTCTCTGATTCTGGCGTGTTCCGAAGTCTTCATCCACGGCGTGGGACGGCGGTCGTGCAGTGTTGGAAATAGTTGAACTCCTAAGTTTAGTGAGAGAACAGGTCTTAACGGAGACTTGTCTTTAGCCAGTAACCTTCCAGGTGTGAAGGTGTGATGAAGAGGCATTTCCACGGGTTTCTGGACCTTCAGGACCAACTTCAACCTTAACAGACTGGGTTTGCTTCGCCCCTGATTCTGTCCTGATCAGGCTTGAGCAGAAGAATGTTCCGGCACTTCTATGCAACGCTCGCTTCCTGCTGTTATGTGTGGCGGTCTGAAGCACTTAGACGAGAATGTAAATTCAGTTTCTGTGTCCCGGTTCTCCTTTGATCTCAGTTGTCGAGTCAGTAAAGTCGTTTCACTCTGAAGGGATTGTTTTGACTTTCAGATTTTAAAAATCTTCATAGCCGAGTGGAAGAAAAACTTCTGATTCTTTTGGACTGTTTTCTCACACCTCAGTTTTTTTTTAAACTTTTTTCTGCTTCTTTATTGTTAAAATGATGAATACTAAAATGTAAAAGACAACGTGAATTTCTACAGTCGCCTGTTGTGCCGCGGTTTATTGATCTGAAGGAACCAAAGATCTTTCTTCCACCGTTTGTTTGTTTGTCTGCTCCTGGATATTTTTGTTTCCTGCTAAATAAAACTCTAACGTGTTGATGAGACGTTTGGATGATCAACAGCAGCTTCTTTTCCTCACTTTGACGCCTCAGTTAATCATCTGAAACAGAAGAGAAAAAGCTGATTTTGTAGCACTTCACCAGAAAGCTTTCATCCAAACATTTTTGTTTTTTATAAAACACAAAGAACACATCTGTTCTTTATTACGCAGAATGATGGAGATAAGTCAAAGATTGAAGATATTATTATTGAAAACTTGTCAAGTTTATGCTGTTTAAATAAATGTGAAGATCAGAGGTTAATATTTGTTTATTTTGATTAAATAATCCAAAAAGTATTTTGAAAGTATTAGTTGAATGTCCTCTAATATTCAGCACAGGAGTGTCATCCGAGTAAACATTTGAAAACAGTTTTAAACTCTATATCTTTATATGTAAAAGATGCTGTTTCGTATTTTCAGCTTTTGTGTTTTAATTTCTCTCTTTGCTTTTAGTCTTCACTTCGAGGACAAAGAGGAGAAAAGAACAAAAAATAAAATAAAATCCAAATTTCTTAAAGGTTGAAGTAAGACTATGCGGCTCCTTCTAGGTTTTGATCAGTACAAAATGAGTCCAAATGTCTCTTTAACTGTTAAAGGTTGCCGACCGCTGTTATGGTCAATAGATCATGATGGACAACGGGTGATAGAAATTCGGATGAGGTCATTTCCCCTCCAGAGTAGCATCTACTCTTAGCCCTGCCCCCTGACTGTACATGAGAACTGGACTGTGACCTATCCTCACTGGCGTTCCAAACAGGAAGTACCTGCTGGCTCCAGGAAGCCAAAATCCCATAGACTTCTATAGAGAAATAAACTGCTTTTACTCAGTTATTCTACGTTTCAGAATAACTATTCTTGATCTGATACAATTTTTCTTAACATCTTCTTGCTAATTTCATTTTTTTCTCATGATATTTTTTCTTTATTGCAAGTTCTCAATCCATCCATCTTCTTCCGCTCATCCAGGAGGTCGGGGGGGGCAGCAGTCTAAACAAAGATACCCAGACTTCCCTCTGCCTGTCCACTTCCTCCAGCTCCTCTGGGGGGAACAGAGGCGTTCCCAGGCCAACCAAGAGACATAGTCTCTCCTGCGTATACTAGGTCTTTTCCCGGGTCCTCCACCCAGTGGGACATGCCCGGAACACCTCTTCAGGGAGGCGTCCAGGAGGCATCCGGGTCAGATCCCTGAGCCACCTCAACTGGCTCCTCTAAATGTGGAGGGGAAGCGGCTCTACTCCGATCTCTCTCCGGGTGACCGAGCTTCTTCTTAACATCACACCCGCTCAGTCCAGTTCCATTATATAGTCACTGAGTGGAATCAGGTGTAAAAAGTTGTAATTGGTCCAAAATCTATCAAACGTTTTGAACGCTGTCCGCCTGCTTTTACTAAGCCATTTAATTGGTCAGTTCAAAACTAGCAATAAAAAAAAGAAAAAAAGAAAAAATAGCTAATGTCCAGAGGGCAATGTTGGTTGTTATTATTGGTAGCAGCGCTAGGGGGCGACAGAGGGCTCCGTGTCCACCGGAAGTTGTTTGGTCTATGACGCAAGAATTCCTCTTCCGGCGCAGTTCCAGGGCGCCTGAAAACACGAGAGTCGCTCTTTCCTTTTCGTCTGAGGCCGAGTATCTCGCATTGGACTAACTGGGATCGCGCAGTTGACAAAATGGTCAGTTAAGGTTTTTCTGAAGCTTTATACGAGTTGTGTTTCGGCCATGTTTGCTTTTTTCCGCTTCTGGTTAGCTTAGCTCCGCCGTTAGCCGGTGTCGTGCATGCTAGCACTCATGCTGCCGGTGAGGCGGAGAACGAGTTCTTTTTGAACAAAATAAATCATGTTTATTAGTACTTATTGACTCGGAAAAAATATTTAGAGTATTAATAATTCAGACCTAATTTAAGGTTCACGCGCCACAGCAGCTAAAAGTCGCGTTCCTACAAACTGAAAACTAAATCCAAGATTATAAAATACCAGTTTAATCCCAAATTCAGCCCAATGCTTCAGCTAAACCTGAAACTGCAAATATTTCATGAGAATTAACTAGTGAATATTATTACACTTCTAGGCAAAATCTAAGATCATAGTTTGTATTAGAAAATAAAGGTTTCATAGATATTTTTTATTGGTTAGTAGAGAAACCTGATATAAATGTGTCAATCAGTTTGGAAAGCAGCAGAAAAAAGGAAAATGACTGCGTTCCTGCAGGCTGGTCGATCTATGAACTGTTGACTGTTGTTGTTTTTTTTAAGAAAGTGAAAAAGTTCGTGGTTTAATTATGTAGATGTGAGGGTGAAAAGTAAATCTTACAAGTTAACCTTCATCCTGGTCACCTTGATTGTGCTTCACCTTGATCCAAGTCTTGTCGATGCTCCCTGCAGAAACCCATCCTGCTGCAGGGCCACGAGAGGTCCATCACTCAAATCAAGTACAACAGAGAGGGCGACCTGCTCTTCTCTGTAGCCAAAGACACGGTGAGCCGCCGCCTTCCTTCTGTCTTCATCTCCAGGTGTTTTGGATTCACTGACTTGTGTCCCGCAGGTTGCAAACGCGTGGTACTCCGTAAACGGCGAGAGGCTCGGCACGTACAATGGTCACACGGGGGCGGTGTGGTGTGTGGACTGCGACTGTATCCTTTCTGGTGTGGACATGTTGTGTTTGCATGCTGGCTCCTAAAGCAGCGGGCAGTTCTCTTAACGCGCACCTCAGGGGACACGAAGAACGTTTTAACGGGATCAGCAGATAACAGCTGCAGGCTGTGGGACTGTGAGACCGGTGAGTGAAATCCAGGTAGTTTTACGGCACGTCTCAAAGTCAAGGCCCTGGGGCCGGATCCGGCCCTTCAGATCATTGTATTTTATTGTTATTAATGGTCCGATGTTATCTTGCGCTTATTTCTAACTTGTGTTATTTTGATAATACATATTTTTATGGAGTGTAAAATATTGAAAGTTATTTAAGATTTAAGTTGATATATTCTGGAATTATAGTCCATCCATCCATTTTCCTGACCGCTTTGTCCCTTTCGGGGTCGCGGGGTGCCGGAGCCTAACCTGGCTACTGATGGGCGAAGGCGGGGTTCACCCTGGACAGGTCTCCAGTCTGTCTCAGGGCCTCAATCACACACACACATTCACTCTCACATTCACACCTAGGGACAATTTAGAGTCACCAATGAACCTATGAAGCATGTTTTTGGACGGTGGGAGGAAGCCGGAGTCCCCGGTGAAAACCCACGCATGCACGGGGAGAACATGCAAACTCCACACAGAAAGGTCCCAGCCGGGAGTTGAACCGGGGCCTTCTCGCTGTGAGGCGAGAGCGCTAACCACTGCGCCACCGTGCAGCCCCGGAATTATAGTCCTGCCTTTTAATTATTCATAATTATGTTAAAAAGTTATAAAGTTTTCAAGATTGTCATTATGCTAGCTTTTTGGACTATTTTGGTAAGATTTTTTAGGCTATTTTTGAGTTTAGCTAATGTTTCAGCTACATGTTAGCTGTTTTGGCTAATTTAGGCTTTTTTTCCTTCATTTTTTTAGGCTATTTTAAAGTATCGATATTTTTTAGCTACATGCTAGCTGTTTTGGGTAACCTACGGGTTGTTTTTTTTCTTTCACGCAAGTATTTTAGGCTAATTTGGCCTTTAGCTAATATTTTAGCTGGCCATTAGTCTCAGCATTTTCAGTAATTATTAGGTTCAACGTTTTTTTTGAATTTCAGCATCTTCAGCCATCAGGACCAGTATTTTTAGCAGCCAAATTTTTTTTGGCTCCTAAAAATGCTTTGGCTGCTAAGTTTTTTTTTTTTTTTTTGGCTAATTTAACATTTAGCTAAGATTTTAGATGCCCATCAGCTTCAGTGTTTTCAGCTATCAATTTCAGCATCTTCAGCAGCCAAATTCAGCTTACAGCATTCACACTAGCATTATCACAGGTAATGCTGCATATCTAGTTCATAATTATGTTAAGAAGTTACGGTTTTTAAGTTTTAAAAATGTAGTTTTAGAGTGTTCAATAGACCTAAGTTGTGTTTTGGATTTTGCCCCTTTGTGTGATTGAGTTTGACACCCCAGTTTTACGTTGTGATCCAGTTCTATGAGCTCAGATTGAACCGAATTGTTTCCTGCTCACAGGTAAACAGCTGGCTCTGCTCAACACCAGCTCTGCCGTCAGGACGTGTGGATTTGACTTCAGCGGAAACATCATCATGTTCTCCACAGACAAGCAGATGGGTTACCAGTGCTACCTGAACTTTTTTGACCTGAGGGACCCACAGCAGATAGGTACAGAAGCCCCCCCGTTCTGATGTGAGGCAGATACAGAAACGAAGCATCAATCAGCCACAGATCAGATGCACTGATTTTTCATGTTAACAGCTCCTATATTTCTGATTTGAAACGACGTCTTGGTAAACTGATCTTTGGATTAGTTTTGTAATTTCCCCATTTAAATAAAGTTATACAGCAACGAGTGACAAGGCCAAGAACAAATGAGAAAACCACCAGAGCTTTCAGACAGCGAGGACTTCTCAGTTGTTTTTCAAATGACAGATTGAGAATGTATTTCAGAAGCTTTTCTTTTACTTTTAGAGAATTTGACATGAATTTGCCTGTTTGTTTGTTTTGTTTGTTTTAAGCAGTGACAGGCTCACTTCCCGTGTCTGCGGTGCTCACAGCAGAGCCTTTTCACTTTGAGAGAAGGAAAGTTTGGAGTCCAGATGTTCTTTCTGTCCACCACATTCAGCCTTAAATCCAGACTGAAGCTGATGTCCTCAGCAGCAGATCTATGCAGTTCTGGATTCATAAATGAAAACAAATCCCCAACAACATCCAACAACCGAATACAATTTCAAATAAATTAAAAGTTGAAATGAAAACAGAGTGTTTTTAGCTTTTGTGCCTGATCACTTTAGGTTGTATGTTGGATGTTTTGGTCAGATAAATTATGCAGTCAAATGTTTTTTTTTTTTAAACTCCTGCTGGAGTCTATGAAGTTTCTAAATAAAATATTCCTCTGATGATCATCTGATCTTCATCTTTACTCTGTTTGCTGCAAGTCTAACTTAAAGACACTGGCATGCTGCAGTTTGTCCTAGTTGTTGACTGAAGTTTCTGCAATGTTCAGTTGGGATTTCATCTTCTGATTTTCCTAAATTGGGTAATTTTTGGAAAGTCTGAAATGACAGAAGTTTTTGAAATGTTCTGTGTAACTGCAGTGCATTTGTGATGTCAAACTGCTCCGTTTTTAAGTGAACGTTTGGCTCTACTTTCCTTCTGCCACAGATCCAGCTGCAGCGACCCTTAGATGTTCTGTTTTTTATGTGTTTGCTGTATTTCATCCTTGAGTGAAGTTAGACGTTCTGCTTCATTCATGCTTCTTCAAAGCTGCAGGGAAAGTAATGACGACGCCCGTCCTCCTCTCTTACTGAAGTTCTTCTCTCCTCAGAGGACAACAACCCTTACTTGTCCGTTCCCTGCAACGAGTCGAAGATAACCAGTGCGGTGTGGGGGCCGCTGGGCGAGTTTGTCATCGCTGGCCACGAGAACGGAGAGATCAGCCAGTTCAGCGCTAAGGTGGGAGTCTTCAGACCCGCATGTGTTCAGACGGTGTGTGGGTTCACTCTGACGTGAAGGTGGTTGATGTGTCGCTTCCTTGTGAGCAGTCTGGAGAAGTCCTGAAGAAGGTCAAAGAACACACCAAGCAGATCAACGACATCCAGTCCTCGGTGGATCTCACCATGGTCATCACCGCCTCCAAGGATAACTCTGCCAAAGTAACCAGCGTTCTGCCGCTAGAATGACTTCACTGAGGAATCTGAAATAAACTCTAAATGTTTGTTGTTTTTTCAGCTGTTTGACTCCAACTCTCTAGAAAACATCAAAGCCTTCAGGACAGAGAGGCCGGTCAACTCTGCTGCCATCTCCCCCATCAAAGACCACGTAAGAACCCCCCTCTTTTAAAGAGATCAGCTGGATGCAGTTCAATGACAGACTTTCCTCCGTCAGGTGGTGATGGGAGGAGGACAGGAAGCCATGGATGTCACCACCACCTCCACCAGGATCGGCAAGTTTGAGGCCAGGTGAGTCTGGACTTCAAACGTCTTCACAGCACAGAAACTGCTCTGTTGAGGGTTTTTAGTGATCCGTGTCCTACTGGATTATCTGCTGTATTTGATACAGTATAAGATTTAATCTTCCAGGCTTAGTGACGTTGTGGGTCTCTGTGGTTCAGGTGCTGACTGGTTTGGGTCATATCTTTTAGACAGAACTGTGAGTGTGAGCTTATCTGGATTTGCATCTGCCACAGCTCCACTGTCTTGTGGGGTTCCTCAGGGCTCAATTTTAGGACCTCTTCTCCTTATACCTCCTTCCACTGAGAACATTATTTGTATTTATTGTTCTGATGATAGTTATGTTCCCATGAACAAGAAAGGTTCCTCTATGACACCACTTGTCTTTTCTACATGACGAAGTCTGGATAAAAACCGAAGTGATGGCGTTTGGTCCTAGCGGCTCCTGTGACCCCTCTAAGGTGGATTTGGGTCGCTGGGCTCCTCATGTTAGACCCAGGGGTCTGCAGCCTGCAGCTCCGGAACCACTTGTGGCTCTTTGGCTGCTCCAAAGTGGCTCCCTGGCTAAAGAAAAATAAAATACTCTTTTCTTTCAAGTAAGGGTTACTAAATTAACATTTATTTAATTTAGATCAGTTAAGTTTATACATTTATGGCTAGAAGATAAACTACGCTGAGTTGGAGAAGTATTGTTTGATCTGTTTCCTCCAAAATACACACGATTTCAAATACTAAGAAAAAACTTTGGTAAAAAGTATTATCCTGTATTAGTTTGAAGCACACATTATCTTATGCTGTCCAGAGCTACACTGTTATGATCCGGTTTGGCACAAGGCGTCTTTTATTTTGAAAGGAAATCATCTGTCAAACATAAATATTTTAAAATGTTGAGAAAATTGTTTCTTTTTAATCTTTTGTCTTTATTCATGCCACAAAAGAAGCATAATTCATTTTTTATTATTAAAAAATACATTGTAATGAATGCGCAGCAGTATCGAAATAAGACTTTGCAGCTCTTAAGTTTGGATCAGTAGAAAACAGGCTTAAATGGCTGCTTTAAACTTGGGTTTTAAAAGGGACATTGATTTTAAGCTCAACTTCACTCATTTATTTAATTTGTTTATGTTTAGTGCTTTAATTTTCTATTGTTAAAAATGAACCTCATGTAAAGTGAGTCATGAAGCCACAAACGTACCGTAAGGCCGGTTTGTACTCTTCCTAGTGATTCGTAATCGCTCGTGTCGCACGGCCGTCGCTGCAGAATGCTACACCTGCTGGTCACGTCACCCACCACTGGAATGTTACGCCCATGGTGCAAATGGCGTCATTTAACCTGAATTTATTTCAGTGATTAGAGTACGGGACAATGCAAAAACTGTCCAAAAATATCTTTTTAACACTAAAAATAATAAACTTGCTACAGAACTTCAGAGACAACTAGATACAAAAAAAGAGTTACTGGAAATGTTTTATCTTTGTCATATACTGCAGCATTAGAGAATATATTTTTTTCGCCCTGCCTCTGTTCAGTGGATGAACTCGTCACTTCTTCCTCTGCCTTTCTTGTACCTGCGCGCTCACATGTTCAAAACAAACACTCTAGTCTGAATGAATCCAGCATTCAGGAACAGTTTGAACATTACAACTTCAGATCTGAGCGCGGTTTGCTGAAATCTTTGCCTCTTTCAGGTTCTTCCACGCAGCTTATGAAGAGGAGTTTGGCAGGGTCAAAGGTCACTTCGGTCCAATCAACTGCGTAGCTTTCCATCCCGACGGCAAAAGGTAAGCCTGGCTTTGCTTTGCAGATCCTGCTCTGAGGTGCTTGAGCCGACCGCTGTGTTTGTGTCTGCAGCTACAGCAGCGGAGGAGAAGACGGCTACGTCCGCATCCATTACTTTGACCCCCAGTACTTTGACTTTGAGCTGGAGGCGTGACCCGCAGCAGACCGTCACCTCCTCCAACAGCGTTTCACTTCAGATTAAAGAGCGACAGAAGATGACTTGACTGCTGTTTGTTTTGTTCCTCAAAGACACGGAGACTCAGAGTGTGGCTTCAATCTTTATGTAGAACAATAGAAAATATAAAAAACATTCACTCAGCAACATCTGCAGGTTCACATTCATACATGTACAGAAGCAGGGGGGTCATGGTTTCAAATAACTTACAGGACAGTTCAGGAACTGTGGGCGGGTGGATGTTATTCAAACAGTGAAGCTGTTTCAGGCAGGTGGGGGCTTTTCAATCCTGCTGCTGATCTGACAAATACAAAAAGGAATTTCTGAAAGTCTCTGGAGGAAACCTCAGGACTTGAAAGGGTGGGGGGGTCTTCTGTCCTCCAGCTTCAGGTGGTCTTTGCTTCTTCTTTTGGTCTGAAACATGGAAACATCTTCATGATTCCCCACAAGGGCTGCCACAAACGATTATTTTAATAGTCGACTAATCGTGTCATGTGCAAAGTGGATGTAAAGCACACATCTTAACCATCATTAGGTTTAAACTAACTAAAAATACAGACAAGGAAGATGATAGTTTATTAAACGTTCAATGAATCATGCAGCTTCTGTCCTTCATTAGTTTCTGGGATTAAAATAAGATTAAACTAGAAAAGTTGCATTACCCGCAATAGTGCTATTGTCAAGCTTTATGCTGAAAATGACAATGCAATTGACTGCTGCAGGGATTTACTGAAAATGCAAAAGCTATTACAAAATGTTACATTTGCTAAAAGATTGGAAATTTTGTTAAAGAACTATGAAAGAGCGCTGAAGTTGACCTCAATTTCGGAAAATTTTGTAGTAAAATTGCTTAAAAATTCCTAATATTTCCCATTTTTCCAAAATATTAAGTGTGTTGCTTAAATACTAGCTAAACTCCAAAATAGCTGAAAATTCCTCAGTAAACTAATTTAGTCAAAAACGTTACCATGTTGCTAAAATAGAAGCTAAATACAAAATTAGCATTTAAAACTTTATTAGATAACAAATTAGCCAAAAATGTTAACATATAATAATAGAATGTAACAATAAAATGTAATCGCTAAAATCCAATTTTTGGAAAAAATTACTTTAAAAGATGAAAACACATCCCTTGAATATATTTAAAGGCTTATTGCTAATCTACTTAAAATTTTGACATTTGAAGACTTTTTCATTATTTCTTATGGGGCATATTTTGCTCAATATTTCAAAAACTATAACATTTATGAATACTAAAAGAGTAAACAGTAATGGCCTGAACAAGCAGAGTGTTTCTATACCAAGATCGCTGAAATTGCAGAAAGTGTGATTGAGTTTTTTTCGTGCCGAAAACATACGGAAAGGAGCAGGAGAATCACTTTAGTGTGAATGCTGACTAAACTTTCACACAGTCAAATGAGGTTAGCATCTGAAAAGATAAAGTTTTGGTCTTGCTGACTCAAACATAAAGTGAATTTTTTGGTGCTGAACACTCACAACTTTGTTTAACTTTACTACACTCTGACTCCACATAAAAAAAGTAACGACTAATTGACCGTTTCAATAGTCAATTAGTTGTCTATTAGTCTAATAATCGTGGAGCCCCTTTTTCCACCAGCATGTATAAGCAGGACTGGTTCTTACCCTGATGTGTCCATCTTCTCTTCTTCCTTTTCTTCTTCTTTCACTTCTGATGACAGAAAAAAAAAAAATCCCGTTTGGTAAAGTCAGAAAGATTCAAACTTCGATGCTCTCACCTTTGATTTCCTCTCCTTCCTTCTCGTCCTCCTTCTTCACTCGTTTGGCCTTCTTGTGGTTGGCTGCGTTCCTCCGACCTCCTCCCTGCCCCTCCGCCTCATCCTCAGACTCTGAGAACTCCTCCTCACAGGCGATCCTTTTGTCGTGGGCTCGGACTGACAACACAACCGCCACAAAGTCACAACCAGCTCGCGACAAGAGGTCATCAAACTGAGCCTAAAGGAATAGAAGCAAACTTCCTACTGGAGATGCGTTTGTCGGGATCCGCCTCATCCTCGTCCCCGCTGTCTGGATGGGGGGCGTCCTCCGGGATGGCCTGCATCTGGACGCCGGGCGCGTGAGGCAGCATGCGCAGGTTCTCAAAGAGCCGCTGCTTGATTTTCTCCAGGTACTCGGTGGTGTTCTGGTTGGTCATGTTAGACGGGCTAATGTGGAGCTTAAAATCAGGACCGAAGTATTCAAAGTAGTCGTTGTAGGGCAGCTCGTTGGGGATGGAGGAGTCCAGCGCCACGGCGGTTTCAAAGGTCCAGCAGCGGGCCACGTTGCGGATGGTGTAGCCGCCTCCGCCCAGCATCAGCAGGGGGAGGTTGAAGCTTTTAATGTACTCCACACACTTGGCGTGACCTTGAGGAAACAACAGGAACAGTCAGGTTTGGAGTGAGGGAGGTCAGTCTGAGCAACATGAAGAAATCCAAACCTTTGATGGTGAGATTAAAGCAGCCCAGTCTGTCTCCAGACAGAGAGTCTGCTCCACACTGCAGGACTACCGCGCTGGGCTGGTACATCTCCATCACCTTAGCCATGATCTAGCAACAGTAGGACTGATGAGAACATGAGGGTGACTGTCGTGTAGAAGTGTTACCGTTAGAACAACAACTACCGGTTTGAAGATGGCTTCGTAAGACTCGTCGTCGATGCCGTCTCTCAGAGGGTAGTTGACTGCATAGTACTTCCCCTTCCCGGCTCCAATGTCCTGCAAACATCATGGTCCACGATCAACAATCAGTCTTTAGAAACATAAACCATCATCGTTTTCTCAGAAACAGCTACCCTCAGGTCTCCGGTGCCGGGGAAGTACTCCCCATACTTGTGGAAAGAGACGGTCATGACCCTGTCCGTGGTGTAGAAGGCCTCCTCCACGCCATCGCCGTGGTGGATGTCAATGTCTATGTACAGCACCCTCTGATGATATCTGAGGACAGAACACACCTCCAGTTACATTCATGTTCTCTGGACCACAAAGGAGAGGGACGCAGATAAAGACATTAAGAAAGTTCATTTCAGACGACAGGAAAATCATTGTCACCAATGAAATCCGTGCGACTATCTTCTAATCACTTCAGATTGAACTCAATGCTCAATTTTAGGGCGGCATTCTGGTCAGAAGACAACCGTTTAAAAGCAGAAATTGAAATATGTAACATATTTGGTTTGTTTTTTGCTTTGTCGGTGCCATCACAAGTGTGTTGTCCGCTGTGAAGCAGTAGATCGTTTTTACGTTACAGTAAAGTAAATGTGAGAGCTTACTTCAGCAGCTCCAGGATAGCGAGGACGATGTCGTTGACATAGCAGAAACCAGAAGCCTCTGATTTCTTGGCGTGATGGAGGCCGCCAGCCCAGTTGATGGCGATGTCTGTCTGCTGCTTGTTCAGCTTCACCGCTCCAGCTCAAAAAGGAAAAGGTCAAACATGATCAAAAGGCTGGTTGGTGTAACGTAACTGTAAGAACTGCAAAGACAGTCCTCAACTGAAAACTTACTACGTCATTTATGTTTTAGTAACAGAGAGGAACAAACATACCCACAGAGCCTCCAGTGGAGAGCTGACAGAACTCAAACAGGCCGTCAAACACGGGGCAGTCCTCTCCAACGTTAACTGAGAAACAGGAGAACGTGAAAACATCTGAACGTGAAGAACAACCACAGGTGAGCGAGCAGAGGAGCAGACCCACATCTCTGCATCTGCTTGCTGTACTCCGACATGTTGTCTGGGCGGATGGACCTCAGAAACTTGATGTAGTCGTCACTGTGGTACTTGGTCATCTCCTCTGCGCTGGCTTTGTGGGGTCTCTGGAGAAGGGAGAAGATGGTGAGGCTTCAAGTAAATAAAAAATGCTGTGCAGCTCTGCTGAGAAAACGTTCACAATTTTGGACTTTTAAGTGTAATGCTTTGGGTTATCCTCTTTCTGCAAGCATACTTTTCTCTAATTGTATTAGCACGCAAAAACTCACTTTTTTGAGGAAAAGTTTAAGAGATTTTAGGACAAAAGTTACTTTGAGCTTTTACCATCTATCATGCAAAGTAAACAAGAACAGGTGAAGCTGCATCCAACTCACATAGATCTCCATTTTCCTGTAAAGTCCATAGTTGAGGAGAAGGTTGTGGGTCATGCGAATCCTGTGGGGTTTCATGGGATGCCCTTGACCATAGTAATAGTTTCCCACGTCACCTGTGTGAGAATGCATTGGACATTTGGCAAAAGACACATCATTTTGTGACTAAACAGAAAAAAGAATTATCAAAGACTGAAGCAGCATTAAAACCTGACATAAGCTATTTTTCTACCACGGTCCATAATGGACCACTTTGCAAGCGTTCCTTGTTGAACATTCCTCATCTTCGTGACTGTTCTGTACCTTCGTGACTGTTTTTCATCTTCTTGAGACTTCCTCGTCTTTGCGACTGTTCCTCTGCTTTATGAGCGTTTTTCGTCTTTGTGATCTTTTCTCGTCTTCATGATTGTTTTTCATCTTCGTGACTGATCCTCGTCTCCGTGAGCGTTTTTCATCTTCGTGACTGATCCTCGTCTCCGTGAGCGTTTTTTCGTCTTTGTGACTGTTCCTCATCTCTATGAGCGTTTCTCGTCTTCGTGACTGTTCCTCGTCTTTGTGAGCATTCCTCGTCTTCATGACTGTCCATAGTCTACATAGGTGTGCCTCGTTAAACGTTCCACGTCTTCATGAGCATTCATCATCTTCATGACTGTTCCATGTCTTTGTGAGCGTTCCTCGTCTTCACGGGCGTTCCTCGTCTTCGTGAGCATTCCTTATCTTCATGATTGAACATCATCTTTGTGACTGTTCCTCGTCTTTATGATGGATCTTAGTCTTCATGAGTGTTCCTCGTCTTCCAGTTTGTCCCTGAATTTCATGACTGGTCCTTGACGTTGTGCGTGTTCCTCGTCTTCATGAGCATTCCTTATCTTCATGATAAAACATCATCTTCAGGACATTGTTGCTCATTTTCCAACAAACAAACAGCTAATCAGTGGAAAAGTTTGTGTTCCTTTATGGCCCCATTTTAATAACACTTTAAGACAAATGCATTTAACTAAATTACCCAGACTTCCATGAGAAACCAGTGCCAATCACACAGAGATAATGAGAACAACGGGATTTATTTTAATTCAATTAGACATTTTGGGATCTCTCAAGAGTCCGCAGATTTCCTGAAAGCACAGAGATTTGAGGTTTTGAAAGTCTCAAAGATGTATTATTTGGAAGATTTACAGAAATCCAGAAGAAACTGGGAAAAAAAATCCAATCTCGAGCACCAATAACCAGAAGATTTCAGGAGAACTGAGGACAACTCGGAAGCGCTGATGGTTGAGCGCGTGCGCCATGGTTAGATGCAAAGAAATCCGAAGCATCGCGGACTTTCTCTCCGGAGAATCTCAGACGAAGAAGGACGTTTGGGAAATGCCATCGGGTCTTCGTACGGGACTTGTCGGAAGTTCTCGCTCGGCTGTGACACGGGTGTTTTTAGCGCCGTTAGCGCCGCATCACCAACGAGACCGACCACCGCCGCCGACCGGACGAAGGTCTCCCTGAGACGGCCTTTCATACTTAAGGGGGTCGGAACCGGAGGGACCGCGGCAGAGCGGCAGCCTGCGCCTCGGCGGGCTAACGGCTAACTCGGCTAAGGCTCCTGCACACCGGTATGCTAGCTAACTGCTTTGTGTTCATTTACAAACGGGGCCCAGAGACATTTTCCAGAAATGACTGCGCTACTTTAAGCTAACACTCGAAAGTGCATTATCATCTAAAGCCAGTATTTACCGTCGTAGTAGTAGCAAACTTTCTTCTTTGTTCCTTGACTCAGCGCCATTTTACATCGGTTCGAGCTCACCGGCTTCTTTCTTCTTTCTCCGCAAGGAGCTCACTTCGACCAATCACAGGTCAGTACCCGCCCGAGCGAGAGGCGCTGGTGTTCAAACCAAACAAACATATACTGTTAGCGTATGAACACGTACAGGTGGAACAGGACGATTGTTTTACTCACAAACACACTCACGAGACAACGAGGGACCGTTTGTTTAGAAGCGTTTTCATTCCTGACACATTGAAGATGACGTAGTTCCTGTTTTAAATTGTATTTGATCTTAGAAGAATATAGTTTTAGAAGTTAAATGCGCTTCATGAACCTCATCTTTTTTATTACATACTTAGCAACATACTGAGGCTACAGTTCAGAACTAAAACATATATATATATATATACTTACTACTTTCAGTGTTTTGTTATTTTCTAAATTTGTAATAAAGTGTGGATAAAACTGCATTAGAAAATAAGACATCCAGAGTCACAGACACTTCAGCATTATTGGATGTGCTGATTATAATCCTTGAATATTTGGGGTCTTTTTGAACTCTAAAGCTTTGTTTTCTTCTCTTCACAGTGGAGCACCTCACAGCCGTAGTCATTAATTGATCATGAAAATCACTGATGGTCAAACAGAAACTACAGACAAAAGAAGAGAACCCACTAATGCATTGGAAAATGACTCCAGAACATAATCTGATCCAAGATGCTTAAATTCACAAAATGCTGGCTCTGGTTATGTCACCCCATCACACAGTATTGGCCCTGCCTCTGTCAAATAACTCTGTCTGTGTAAGGGTACAGCTCTCATTCGCGTGATAGGAGTTTCTTTGTCCAACTGGAAAAGTTTTCTTCTTCAGAGACTCCACTCAGACATGGTGTACCCCAGGGCTCAGTTTTAGGCCCTCGTTTATTCTCACTTTACTTGCTGCCACTGGGGTCGATTTTAAGGAAATACAATGTCATTCCACTGCTGTGCAGAAGATATCCAGATCTACCTTCCCTTAACATCTGGTGGAGCTGGGTGTCTTGACAATCTGCAAAATACTTAGGTCCACCTCCATCACAAAAGGCTACTTATGCCTCCATCAGGGTTAGTTTGCTCCGCCCCTTCACAAAATTCTGGCTACGTCTCGGTCACAAAATTATGCTTCTGCCACATAGACTGTTTATATTACCTGGACATAACAAGGTGTTGACTTCACCTTTAGGAAAGGCATTGCCTCCAGCCCTTGCGAAATCAGGTCATGGCCTTCGCCGTCACTTCGTGATACCGCCATATTGCAACCCTTCAACAGTGATTAGTCCGAGTCGGTCTGAGTCACGTTTTAGAGGAACTACTGTCACCAATCATGAGTGAGTTTGTTCCAGCTTGTTTGAAGTCCACTCCACTGGAGGTGTGGCCAACAGGCACCACATGCTTTTACTGAGGCATCTAATTAGTCAGTTTATAACTTAACTAACTGGCAAAAAGACTGACTTTGAAGACGCCACAGTCACCAAACTTTCAGTCCTTACTGTCTATCTGCAACAACGATTTTGGGAGAAAATCTGTTTAAAATATGATCATATTTATATTCTTAAAGTTCCTAAATATTTAACTAAGTGATTTCTACTAAAATCCCTGCTGACCCCCACAGACTAATTTATGACTGCTGCTGGTTTAAACTACAGCTGGTTTCATATATTAACAGGATGACTTCAGCTAACGTCCAGCAGGTGGCAACACAGACCCACATATTTTTAGGACAAACTTCTAAATCTAGACACACCATCACCTCCACATCATGTATGAGCAGAGTGGCCTCAGCACGCGGCGACACATGGAACCACCAAAACCAGACTGTGGGCTGAAGAAGAGGCTGGAGCTCATCGACATCAGTTCAGTCACTCCTACTACATCACCGTCACTGCTATCAGTCACTCTTACTGCAACTTTGAGTCTCCTACTGCAACTTAATCACTCCGGCTGGAACTCAGTCACTCCTGCTACAATTCAGTCAATTCTGCAGCAACTAAATGTCTCCTGCTGCAACTCAGTCACTTTTGCTCCAACACAGTCACTCCTGTAATAGCTCAGTCATTCCTTAAGCAACTTAAAAACTCATCCAGCAACGTAGTCACTCCTGCTGCAACTTAGTCACTCCTGCTGCAACTTAGTCACTCCTGCTGCAACTTAGTCACTCCTGCTGCAACTTAGTCACTCCTGCTGCAACTTAGTCACTCCTGCTGCAACTTAGTCACTCCTGCTGCAACTTAGTCACTCCTGCTGCAACTTAGTCACTCCTGCTGCAACTTAGTCACTCCTGCTGCAACTTAGTCACTCCTGCTGCAACTTAGTCACTCCTGCTGCAACTTAGTCACTCCTGCTGCAACTTAGTCACTCCTGCTGCAACTTAGTCACTCCTGCTGCAACTTAGTCACTCCTGCTGCAACTTAGTCACTCCTGCTGCAACTTAGTCACTCCTGCTGCAACTTAGTCACTCCTGCTGCAACTTAGTCACTCCTGCTGCAACTTAGTCACTCCTGCTGCAACTTAGTCACTCCTGCTGCAACTTAGTCACTCCTGCTGCAACTTAGTCACTCCTGCTGCAACTTAGTCACTCCTGCTGCAACTTAGTCACTCCTGCTGCAACTTAGTCACTCCTGCTGCAACTTAGTCACTCCTGCTGCAACTTAGTCACTCCTGCTGCAACTTCGTCACTCCTGCTGCAACTTCGTCACTCCTGCTGCAACTTCGTCACTCCTGCTGCAACTTCGTCACTCCTGCTGCAACTTCGTCACTCCTGCTGCAACTTCGTCAGTCCAGCTGCAACTTCGTCACTCCTGCTGCAACTTCGTCACTCCTGCTGTAACTTAGTCACTCCTGCTGCAACTTTGTCACTCCTTCTGCAACTTAGTCAGTCCTGCAGCAACTTAGTCACTTCTGCTGCATTTTAGTCCCTCCTTCAACAACTTTGTTTTTTTCTGTTGCAATTCAGTAATTCCTGCAGCAACTTCGTCACTCCTGCTGCAACTTAGTCCCTCCTGCTGCAACTTCGTCACTCCTGCTGCAACTTCGTCACTCCTGCTGCAACTTCGTCACTCCTGCTGCAACTTCGTCACTCCTGCTGCAACTTTGTCACTCCTTCTGCAACTTAGTCACTCCTGCAGCAACTTAGTCACTTCTGCTGCATTTTAGTCACTCCTTCAACAACTTTGTTTCTCCTGCTGCTACTCATTCACTCTCACAGCAGTTC
>NC_050522.1:81426-111307 GCF_002922805.2 Oryzias melastigma | reverse complement strand
TCCCTCCTTCAACAACTTTGTTTCTCCTGCTGCTACTCAGTCACTCCTGCAGCTGCTCATTCACTCTCACAGCAGTTCAATGACTTTTGCTGCAACTCAGATACTTGTACTGTAACTTAGTCACTCAGGCAGCAACTTTGTCACTCCCACAGCAATCCAGTGACTCCTCTAACATCTGAGTCATTTTTGCTGCAACACTGTATCTCCTGTTGGAACTCAGTTACTTATACTGCAGTTTTGTTACTCCAGTAGATGCTTTTCATTTCCACTGCAACTCTGTCACTCCAGCTGTAGGTCACTCATTTTTTGCAACATCACAATGACTCCCTAAGTTCATGACTTCCTGCTGGAGCTCAGTCACTCCTGCTGAAGTTTATAAACACCTGCTGCACTTCAGCAACTCCTGACATTTGTTTGATGCTCACATTTGATTTCGAAATCTACTGCCAAGAGTGCTTGAGAGGATGAGTTCTCAGCTCATTATGTCAGCTTCAGGAGCTGCAGAACACGAGCACCCCAAAGGCACAAGATCTACCCTGGTGATCACAGCTGGAGGGGGGTGGGGGGGTCAGCATCCAACTAACCTAAAGTCTATTTTACTTAAACAGGCGGATCTCAGCCTCCATCCACAGAGATGCTTCACTGTGAGGTCACCGTGCTTCAGCTTGACCCTCAGCTCTTCATTGTCATGATGGATCCACGCAGTGCACGAGGAAAGAAGCATTGAAACACATAAACCAGGTAACCAACATTTATTTACCATTATGAACTTTACAATAAAACCAGTAACATCTGTCAACATTAGCAAAATAAAGAACAGAAATCAATCCAACGTATTTACAGAGACAAAGCAGATTCAGGCTCACACAAGACACATAAACAACTCTGCTTCATATCAAACCGCAACAGTGAACATAGCAAGCTTAAGTGTTCTTTTTTTCAGAGTAAGGTAAAAATCAAAATCCTCTTTTTTTGTATTTTAACAAACGAGACAGCTTGTCTGAATCTTTTAAGATGGTTCTCTATAATACACCACAAAATACTTTATATTTGGGTTAAAATATAGGAATGTAAAAAGTTGGCAAGTCTCTTTACTTTCTGATTTTTTTTTCTTCATTTAGCAGTCATTTCAGGAGGAGGTGGTGTCCCAGTCCCATCATTCCTTTGAAGGAGGCATCTAAAATCAGCTGCTTCAGGGAGGAGTTGTTTGAACTCCACCCCGCTTCACCTCGTGGTGTGGTTAGAATCCACACGGCGACCGTCCCACCGCCTGCAACCCGTCCGGAGGTCGAGCCGGAACCAGGGAAGTGATCGAGTGAGTCCAGTCTGTCGTCTGGAATCATGACGAAAAAGTGGCACGGAGTCTTCCACATACATGTGTATATATTTACATATACATATATCCATATACATATGTATACATATACACATATATATATAAATATATATATATACTCTTAGAATCTCTCTCTCTCTCTCTCTCTTGAAAAACAGTTCAGCCAGTTCATTGTGAGCAGGAGTACAATCACTCTTTCTTTTCAGAGGAGGCGGGGGTCGAGCTGCTCTCCTCTGTTGGTTTTGTGGCCTCGGGGGCCGGAGCAGCTGCCTCCTTAGCCTCCTCCTTGGGGGTCTCCTCCTTCGCCGGCTCCTCTTCTGCCTTTGGAGCCTCTGCTGCAGCCGCAGCAGCCTCCTCTTTCACCTCCTCCTTCTTTTCCTCAGCAGGAGCGGCAGCACCGTTCTCAGCAGGTTTCTCCTCAGCGGGGGCAGCGGCGGTGGCAGCCTCCTCTTTCACCGCCTCGCTTTTCTTGCTCTTCTTCAGATTGAGTTTAATGTTGAAGGACTTCTTCAGGGAGAACTTCTTCTTCTTCTTCTTGGGGGTTTCCTTTGCCGCGGCCTCGCCTTCGGGTTTCGTGGCTTCCCCGTCTGCGGCTGGGGCCGGCTCGATGGCGTCACCGCCTGCTCCAGCCTCGGGCTCCTTGGCAGCTTCAGCTGAGCCGTTGGTAGCGGCGGCGTCTCCATCAGGCTTTGAGGAGACATCGCCATTGGTTTTCACATGTCCATTTTCCTGAAGAAGACAACAGAAATAATTCAGGTTTCACAGACAAAAACATCAAGATTTTGGTTCATTAAGGCAAATCTCAGATATTTTCTTTTTTTTTGGTTCATCAATTAACCACCGAGCCCGACAGAGGCGACGCCTTGCAGTACTCTGATGTACCAGTAGGCGGCAGCAGAGCTCCGACGTCTGGGTACCAGACAGACATAGAGCCAACAAAGAGGCTGTGGCTCCTGATGAGGAGAAAACACCAAATCCTTCACGTTTAGGAAACAAAAAGATAAACATCTGCATCCCACAAAAAAAATTAAATATAAAACAAAATCATGTTTTTCTATTTTTGCACGACAACAGTGAGTCATAAAGGTATTTTACTCATCTGACATTATAAGTGGGAAAGTCCCGTTTATTAAAAGAGAAAACGAATGAGTAGTTTGCTGCCTACGTGCCCCCCCTCCCCCCATGATAGGGTTTATCCTGGTTTTGGGGTGGGGGGGGGGACTGCTGTCACATTAACTTCATTCCCTGAAAACAGAATAAAACACGTAAATACCACGTAAATATCAGGCTTTTTTCATTCATGACCTGCTGATGATAAACTCATGATGGGCATCTTATCTCCCCCACTTGTTACCATAGAGGCTCTTAATGCCCCCCACCCCCCCACCTAGCCAGCCCTGAGAGGGGGCGTACCTGCCCGTTGGTCTTGACCGCCGCAGCGTCAGCGGCGGCAGCGTTCGCCTCGGCGGACACCTCTCCCTTGGATGACTGGGACCCCATTGTCTCGGTGAACTTCGGCTTCTTCTAAAGCAAATCAAAAAGAAAAAACGAAAAAAAAAGCCCGCGTCTCGTCCAAATCCAACACCAAGACCCGTTAGTTCCCCGCGCAAAAGAGGCTGACAGGCGGCGCTTTTGTCTCCAGCACGGCTCCTTCCCTCCGCTAAAAGTCCAGGCTTCGAACTCGCACCCCGGGAGAGACAGACCCTCTAAAGAAAAGCCTCCGTGAGCGCAGCCCTTCAACACACCACGGGCACCGCCCAGGGGCGGGGCTTAGCTGGACGCGTCCAATCACGCTCTGGTTTGGGGGCAGACTGGGCAATCACCGCTGACTTTGTAGTTTTTGTTCCGCCCCTAAAATAAAAAGAAGACCCCCAGCAAAGATGTCATTCAGATGAACTAATAAGATGTTTTTATTTTCATATAGACTTAAATAAAATAAAATAAAACTAGGAAAGTTGCATTACTTGTGATAATGCTAGTGTGAATACTTTTTACTGAAAGTAGTTGCTGAAAATGCTAAATCTATTTGCAAAATGTTGAATTTGCTGAAAGACCACAAATTTTGTTAAAGAGCTATGAAAGAGCGCTGAAGTTGACCTAAATATCATAAAAATTTGTAGTGAAGTTGCTTAAAAATCCCTAATACATGCCAATTTTCCAAAAACATTTTGTGTGTTGCTTAAATTGGATCTATACTCCACAAATTAGTCTATGAAACCTCAGTAGATGCCAAGTTAGCCTAAAAAAGCTAGATTATTCCCTAAATACTAGCTAAACTCCAAAATGGCATAAAAGCTTCGGTAAACTAAATTTGTCAAAAATGTTAGCCTGTTTCTAAAATAGAAGCTAAACTCTAAATTAGCATAAAAACCCAAATAGATAACAAATTAGCCAAAAACGTTAGCATGTTTGTAAAATAGAAGCTTCTATTTTACAAACATGCTAATGTTTTTGGTTAATTTGTTATCTACTGAGGTTTATTTATGCTAGTGTAGAGTTTAACTCTACACTAGCATAAATAAACCTCAGTAGATAACAAATTAGCCCAAAACGTTAGCATCTTGCTAAAATATTAGGCAAACTCAAAATGTCTTTAATTAGTATAGGAGAAGAAAACATAGCCTTTGAACGTATTTAAAGTCTTGTTGCTAATCTAATCCAAATTTTGAAATTTGGAGACTTCTTCATTCATATCTATGAGACCATATTTTTCTCAATATTTCAAAAACTATAAAGTTGATAAATACCAAAAATACAAGCAGAAATGTTCTGAATGAGCTGAATACTTTGATTTCAAGGTTGCTAAAATTGCTGATTGAGCTTTTACATGCTGAAATACATATGGAAAGGAACAAGAGAATATAAGCATTCACACAAATTAATAAAATAAAATAAGGATGAATTCTATATGAAAGCGCATTTCAAAATTCAAGATTATTGAAAAGTACAAAAAATGAAACTAAACAGCTATGAGAGCAAAGATAACAGCATCTAGGAGTTCAAACTGTTTACATTTTGGAGATGTGTATAGATTTTACATACAAGTACAGACTTCATGAGTAGTTTGCTCTTTACTGACAAAAATATTGATGATTTTATAAAGGGAAAACTTTGGCAAAAGATACAAACCAAACAAGAAAAATAAGATTTGTTTTCTCTATTTTCAGTGTCATTTTGTTATTAAAGTTCCTGTTTTCAACAGAAAAGTATCAAGAATGTGAGTGTGTGCATGTGGGTGTGTGTAGAGTTGATCTGTGTGTGTATTTGTCTGTGTCTTTCTTTCGGTTTCAGATTCAAAGTTCCTCCATGTCTCAACAGGAAGTCTGATTCAGGCTTTAGTCAGTGAATGTGAAACAGAAGTTTCCAGAAGTCAGCAATTCCAAACACATTTCAAGTAGTGACTCAGGATCATGTTGCACAAATAAAATACATCAAAGTTTAGCTAAATTTATCGGTGCATTGTCAGCATAGAATTATTTTCATTTTAATTATTTGGTTTTGTACACTATTCAGCCCATTTTATTCAGAGAAAGTTTCTTTATAACACCCTACATATTAGTATGTTTCTGCTAAAGTTGCATTGACAATTTTTCATTCTGCTGTTTTTAGGCCATTTGAAAACAAGAAATAAAAAATAAAAATTCAGCTAACTTAGCCTTTGAGTTACTTTTGACAGTTAGCATGAATTTTTTCTGTGTTTTTTTTTGCAAAATTGTAAACTTTTAAAGACCCACTCCAGTAAAATTGTGCTTTTTGTTGCATTATTTAGGACATACAATATTAAAAAAAGTAAGATTAAACCTGCTTTTCTGAGTCATTCTTTATTAAAATTGTGATGAATTAGGAACAAATGCCATTTGAAAAAGCTCTCCGTTGTGATGTAGAAACTGAAATGGACAGGTCAAAGTCTCCTGCTCCGCTCTATTCTGATGCCTCCACTTGCAGACAAATAGATCCATGAACGTCTTTGTTTTCATCGTCTGATCTGGAATTAAAACTGTCCAGCTGGATAGCTCTGATATTCACCATTTTTGTTGCACTGCTAATGTTAGGTGTGGCATGTGAGGGGCTGTAAGCTAGCAGGAGAGAGCGTAACTAAAGGGATGATGGGATATCAGCGGTGGCTTACTTCCACGCAAATAGCCACAAAGGGACAAACAGTGCTGCCCACAACTCAGAGGTGAATTTCTAGGGAACCCCTGCCGCTCTACTGAAACTATGTCCTAGAAAACAGCAAAGGCCTTTTGATTTTGGCTTAAAACGTCTTAATCAAAATTAGAAGACATCTGACAACACTTTGAAAGTAGATCAAAAGATGACTGGAGTGGGACTTTAAACAATGCAGAACTTTCCACTGTAATAATTGAACATTAAACTTGGAACTTTAACAGTCCAAATCACCGTTTTAGTCTTTATTATTCCTCTTAGAACTGCCTGGTTTTGTTTGCGTTCATCTGCACATCAAGAAAACCACAAATTTTCATCTGTCCAGAAAATAACTCAAACAGACACACAACTCCAGATTATTTAAGGTAGCTGGTTTGCATAGCAATTATCAGAGAATTTTACAACGAACAGCCTTGACATTGCGGTCACAGTATCTCTGGAAAAACTGCAAAATGTGTAACGGATGCAATGATCCAGCACATGAACTGTGACTGAAGGTTCAGGTGAAAAGTTCAATCGGCAGACACACTTATACCCGTCTGTCCCTGCTGAAGTGACCTAAACGCCAGTGAGAAGGTCTGCCATAAGAAACAATGGAGAATGAAGCTCCCAGCCATTGTCTGGTCTGTGAAGATGTCTATAACAGGGGAGCCACTGGGTCAAGCCATCTCCATGAGTGGATTTGTTGTTTATCAATGGTTGTCAACAACATGCCAGGAGCAAAATATGTCAATGTGATGATCATGCACATTCCATCTGATCTTCCTCCACGCTTCACCTTTAACAGAGCCATTCAGGCTACAAATTTAAGTTACGCCCGAAAAGACCTCAGTGTTCAGGGATTCAAACTGATTTAACTGCAGCCAATCAGTGTAATTGATTTTGCAAGACTTAGGGGACGGTGAAATGTGTGTCAGCAGCCAATAATGGCCCTCAGTACCTTGAGTCTTCAAATGAAGCTGAAAAACTTCACTTTTCTATCTGTGCAGAGCAGAAGTTAGTTATGCTCAACAGCCTGATGACTATAACAACATGATGCTGTTGAGTCAGTTAATCACCTGGAATGAAAGCTGCATCTCTACAGTCACCTTTTCTATGTTTGCATACAGTTTGTCTGATTTAACACGAGCTGTAATAAATTCTGTTGCAATAGTCCTGCAAAGTCAAGTTTAGTCCTCATGAGGAGTGTTTACCTAAAAGTTTCTATGTTTATTGTTAAAAAGCAGCATGTTTACAAGATAAAAAACTTGAAAAAGAGGGCAAAAGTTTGAGAAAACTTTCACAGATTGAGTTTTTTTGTGATTTTTTTTTTCTCCTCGCAGAAAAATCTAAATCAAGGGTTCAGAGAAGCCTTTTTTTGCATTAGTTGCCTGAAATGAGTTTCCTCTGGAGGGTGGCTGGGCGCTCCCTTAGAGATAGGGTGAGAAGCTCGGTCACCTGGAGACATCTCGGAGTAGAGCCGCTTCTGCTCCGCATTGAGAAGATCCAATTGAGGTGGCTTGAGCACCACATCCGGACGCCTCCCTGGAGAGGTGTTCCGAGCGTGTCCCACATGGGTGGAAGCCCCGGGGAAGACCCAGAGACCACGTCTCTCGGCTGGCCTGAGAACGCCTCGGGTTCCCCACACAGGAGCCTGAAGAAGTGACCGGGGAGAGGAAAATCTGGGCATCTTTGCTTAGATTGCTGCCCCCATGACCCGGTCCTGGATGAGCGGAAGAAGATGGATGGATGGATGGATGGATAGTTAGATGGATAGATGGTTGCCTGTTGTGAATCTGTTTGGAGCCTTTTCTGAAACTTTATTTTATTTTTGTTGAGTGGTTCAAAGATGGACTATCTGGTGTGTTTAGGTCTTCCCTGTGTTCCTAAACTGCAGCTCATGGCTGGACATTTTTTTCCTGATTAAATGCTAAATCCTAGATTTCATGGTTTTATCACTTGAGGTAAATCATTCTGGCCCCAAACAGAATCTGTGTCCCATCAATGAATCTTGAGAGCTCGACTTTAGGGTTGAACCACGTTACACTACAGAGCCTGAAATATCCTGCCCTTAAGTTTAGCCTCTTCAGTCTCTTTTGTTGTTTCATAGAGAAAACAACGCTTCCTCATTCAGGAATTAAGCTGCATCCATCCAGCTGGCCATGTTAACGTCATAATAATGTGTCTTCTGTGTGCTCAGGAATGCCAGGCACGCAGGCTCTCCCGTCTCCTCAAGCCATCCTCTCCTGTGAATGGGCTTCTTCACGAGGCCTGAGGTAACTGGGTGCCGAGGAGGGGTGCATGGCAGCAGGGTAAATGTCATCGGGGTTAAGTGTGGCATCAAGCACCCCTTTCTTCTCTTCTCTCAGCCTCAGCGCTGTTACTGATGTGGGTGTTGAAGACTGGAGGATCACCTCCTCATCCCTGTGTCAGCACACGTTTCTGTGCATGACGAGCTGCACACGTTGACCTCACAGGAAGAGGTGTCACAGGGCTCAAAGACACACACCACCACCTCATTCACCCGTGGTCACACAGTGACGGCGCAGCTGTAGCAAAGTTCATTTAGATAAATGGAGCACTGGAATGCAGGGTGGGGGTCCTTTGAGAGAAGGCCCATCGATGACGGCAGGGACGGCTTGGGTGGGGGGGAGTCAGAGTCACGAATGTCAGAGAAAGGTGTGGCAGGGGATTGAGGGTCACCAAAGAACCATCAACTACCATCTCAACCCCACATTTACAAACTGCATGTGACAGTGCAGGCAATACAAATGGCTTCTGACATTTGTTTGGAAATCACAACAAACAAACTTTTAGGAGCTAATGGATAGAAATTGACTGAAACATCCACAGTGTGCTATAAGACCTTGAAACCTGTCGTGTCTGAGGTGGATGAGCTGTGTAACCAGTTACTGAACCCTGCACCTCTATCTCAAGCATGGAGCAAGAACTATTGAGTGCCCTGGATTTTAAAAGCAATTTGGACACCACTACTTTTCTGTTGTTTTTCAAAACCGGTCTCACGAAGTGAAAATCGAATCAATGTGAATATTTTATGGCATCTATATGCGACTCTGCTGTGTTCTGATGATGAATATGTGAATGGTTTATCAAAAAATTACATTTAAACACGTGCAAAAATTGTTTGACCGCAATGTGGTGTGGTTTATATTTGCTAATGTAGTGAGAATTGATGCACGCTTGTTTTTCGCAAAGACTTCTGGGAAATTTCTATTGCAATCAATTTTGGAATTGTAGATTCAGACAGCACTACAAAATTGCAAACGCACCATGTAGTGCTTAGGGAAGGAATTCGGACAAAGCTTAAGGGTTCGACATCTCTACGTCTAGCATGAAACTGGAACTTAGGGCTCTACACCTCTATGTCTAGCATGGAACAATAACTTAGGGTTTTACATCTCTATGTCTGGCATGGAACAAGTCCTCAGAGTTGCACATCTTTATGTCAAGCATGGGACTAGAACTTAGGGGTTTTAGACCTTTACATTTAGCACAAAACACAGGATTTCACACTTCTATGGGAACTATAACTCAAGGTTCTACACCTCTATGTCTAGCATGGTACTAGACCTCAGAGTTCTACACCTCTGTGTCTATTATGGAACTAGAACTTAGGGGTTTCAGACCTTTATGTCTAGCACAGAACTAGAACTCAGGGCTCTACACTTCTATTTGAACTAGAACTCTGTCTCAAGCATGGAACTGGAACTCATGGTTCTACACCTCTGTGTTTAGCATGGACGTAGAACTTAATGTTCTAGACCTTTACGTCTAGCAAGAAACTAGAACTAAGAGTTTTACACCTCTATGATAAACATGGGACTAGATCTTAGGGTTCTAGATCTTTACGTCTAGCATTGATATATATCTGTTAAACATTGAATTAGAACTTAAAGTCCAAGTCACACTATTTGTCACGCACCTAAGTGTGTGAAATTTGTTCTCCGCATTTGACCCATCCCTGGGGGAGCGGTGAGCTGCAGACACAGCCGTGCTTAGGAACCATTTGGTGGTTTAACCCCCCGGTCAAACTTCTTAGTGCTGAGTGTCAAGCAGGGAGGCACTGCGTCCCATTTTTAGTCTTTGGTATGACTCGGCCGGGATTTGAACCCACCACCTTCCAGTCGCAGGGCGGACACCCTCCACAAGGCCACTGAGTTGGAACTTGAGGTTCTGATGTACAATCACTTTCTTTTCTTCTGTCAGTCAGGCAGAATAAAATGGTTACATAATCAGGGGCATTCAGCTTCCTTCTGGGGAAACCACCTTGCTCTTGCACGTGTGAGTAAGGTGGTTTCCAGGATGGTTGTTTGGTGGTTAACAAAGCGAGACAAAAGTATGATGTCATGCTTGTAAAGGTAACAGCTGAGTTGGTTGTCAAGGCGATCACAGTGAAGAAAGCAGCTTATTGTCAGGTGTGTGCGGGTTGATCTTGTCAGTGGTTTAAGGCTGAATGTGTGTTTTTTATAACAAGAAAGTTGTGAAGAACTCAAAAGTAGTCTTAAAGTACAACTTGAACCAGCGAATTCCCTCCTCATCCAGCTCATCAACTCTCACTTGGTCATGTGGGGCAGCTGCAGCCTCAGGGGAGCCTTCCTGCTGCCCTGACCCACTAACTCTCTTTGATCCCATGATCTCAGGGTTACCTGCCCAGCGCCTTTCATCCCATGATAGTCGTCATTTATTTTTACTTCAGCCTTTCTAAAGATATGTGTGCCCCCCCCCTCCCATTCTCACTTTATCCTGCCACAGTCAATGAAGCTTTGTGTATTCCTGGATGTTGAGCGCTGTCTCCCAAAGAGTCCATTGTTTGGTGGTTTTCAGCCTATGGATGAGCATCACAAGTCTGGCTGGAGGGTAAAGAAGTGGAACTGTGTGAAGACAGACAAGAGGCTGAGGGGGCTGAGAAACCACATGTGCTGAGAGTTCATGGATGTCTCCGTCTCCTCACTATACAGTCGATGTAAAACAATAAAACATGAACAGAGCATCAGCTATTCTGATCTAAGTCAGCCTCTCCGCTGTTGGTTAGCCCTGGAGGCTAGCTGGGTCATTTTCGGGATCATTTCCGGATAATAGACAGCATATGGCTCAGCCTTTGAGCTGACAGATGTCAAAGCTGGACAAATAGAGAAGAGACCAATGAAAATAATCAGTAGCTTTGAGCTGCCTTCGTTGTGAAGTGTCAGAGGGTCAGGGTTGGGAGGTGGGGCGCTTTAGTCAACAAAAACATGAGGAAACGGGAGGTGGAGGACTATGCAGCACTGAAGTTCTGGCAAAAGCAGCTAAGTAGGTCACATTAACATGTTATATGGATGATGAAGATTGGAAGTGTTTGGGGCTTTCCTTCTACTATTCTACCCTCACGGGAACCACTTTCACTTTCACTTCAGTGTCCTCTCCCTTTTATTTCTCATCACTGACTCGTTTCTGGTCAGAGAAGGATCCGGGATGGGAGGTCCTTAGAGTGTGTGTTTGTGTGTATCCAAATGGTCAAATGTTACCAGCAGAAAAAAGATGATTGTCTTTGGAAACTTTTGAACTGTTTTTATTTATGAACAGTGGCCAGGTTTTCCCAGAGGTTAATGTTACAGGAAGGAGAGTGTTTCTGGGAAATGTGTGAGGATTGTTTTAAGGTTTCTTATCTTAAGTCATGCTTATGCTCAATCCCCCCCCCCTCCAGGTTTGAGTATCCCATCATTGTCAGGTTTGTCAGTTACACAATCTTCAGTTTTGGTTTTTTAATGGTTAAAAAAATGTTTCTGCTGATGAAGAAGTTTCCATGGAGATCCCAGTCTGCTCCTCTAAATCTTTAAACACACACACATATGTATACAATGACACACGTACACGTATGTCCACTTGCACACAAACACACAAAGGCACCCATGGCACACGCAGCACTGGAAATGGTGTCAGCCCAGTATAAATCCCTTCTGACACATGAGCATGGCGGTGACCTTATTACCATGACAACAGTTTTTACTACATAACAACACAGTGACAATGCTTACACAGTATGACACAACAAGGTACACATTTTATTGTTCATGTGCTGCTGAGAACTTTACTCTTTTTCGCTTTGTTCTCTTGCTGTTGTGGATTTTTTCTCTTTTAGCTGTGTGTGTTTTTTTGTGTGTGTGCACAGGCATGCACGTGTGCAATTTAATGTATTCCGAAAATTTAGGTATAAAAGAAGTCTTGAAGCTAAAAGGAAAAAACGTATTTCCACCTGCTTTGAAAGCAAGATTGATATGAAGGTAGGTCAGGGCCGTGTGTGATTGTGAGGGCTCTTCTTCAGTGTGTGTGTGTGTGTGTGTGTTAAATCTGTGTACTCCCACACAAGAGTCCTAAAATAAATACTTCTTCTTTCATACATGTGAGCGCATTCAGCAGAGCTGAAGTACACATCCACCCCCTCCTCTTCCTTTTCTGTCTCCTCCTCTGTACCTCACTTTCCTGCATCCATCCAGCAGGAGGTGGAGCAAACATCAAACTAAAGCAGAGCAATAAGAAGCATTTTGCATCTTATTTTGGTCTCGAATGCAGCATAAATTGGGCTCGTCTTTAGTGAAGCACACATGGCATGCAGGAAGGTAAAGCATATATAAATGGAGGATTTTTATTCTTATGGAGGAGGAGCTTGATACTTCACATATATAACGCACACCAGCATTTAGTAAATGTCCTTTTAAAGTTAAAGTCCTAGTAGCTGTCACACACTGCAGTGTGTGAAATTTGTTCCCTGCATTATTTGACCCATCCACTGGGGGAGTGGTGAGCTGCAGACATAGCCGCGCTCGCAAACCATTTAATGCTGAGTGTCAAGCAGGAAGGCACTGGACCTTCCAGTCTCAGAGCGGATACTCTACCACAAGGCCACTGAGCTTGATCTCATCATTCAAAGAGAATAAAAGGTCATTTTTTTTTATCAGAACGTTCTGCACGATGGTGCTACCACATTCGCAAGTAGTTCGTTGGGTCTGCAAAATCAGTAGTAAAAACTCAAGAGATTTTTTTTTTTTCTATAGACGATTCTGTTTCCCTCTCAATCAAAATAAACAGAAGAAAGAAAGATGGGGCATCTATGAGCTCACACCTCCGATGTACCAGCAATGCAATTCATTTTTATTTCTATAGCCCAATATCAGGATGCAATCGTCTCAGTGGGCTTACGGTAACTGTACAAAGATATTAAGTCAGTCATAAAATATAAATAGTAGCTGGTTGCTAAACTAAACTAAGTGAAGCTGGCATCCCTGTCCTTAGACCCTCCTTCTCGGTGAGGAAAAACCCCTTAAAACAACACATTTTTTGGAAAAAAATAAGAAACCTCAGTGAAGGAGGGATCCTCTCCCAGGATGGACAGTCAATGTATCAGGATTGTTAAAGAAGAATTAGCATAACTAAATCTACAACTACATGTATAAATAGTGTAGCAGATGGGCTTCATCCAGATGGGCTAGGGACTGCTGGGGATGCGAGACGTGCCAGAGGCGAGGTCCATGTCCAAGAACAGGAACACTGACGAATCTCATGGAATCTCTCCCACTCTTAGACATGAAACAAGCCAGTGACGAGGTCCACTGCCAGGAACAGGCACTTTACCACTCCCCTCTACCCAAAGGGGAATGGGAAAGAAGGAACAGCACAGGAATCACACTGCACCAACAGAGGCATTTAGAACTAATTGAAAAGTAAATAATAAAGAATAGAAGAAAAGTAGATGAAAATAGAGGACAGAACCCCAGTGCAACGTACTTTCCCCATCTTCTAACTTCTAGCAGCCTTCTAACAACTAATTATTATTGGAATTTAATTCATATAGTAGTAAGTTTAGTGCAAAATGGCACACATAGCAGGTGGTAACAGCAAAAAAAAAAAAAAAATGTGTCCATCCAAACGTCCGTCGAGTCTGGAGGTTGAATGGAAAAATATTTCAACACTCAACAATTTCAAGAGACAAATGATGGCATTGATTTATCAAAGAGGATTGGAGTGACACATCATGTATTATTTGTAGTTTTATGACCTATATTGAGAAAAAACTATGAATACAGCTCCAGCTGTGATCTTACAGTCATATGAGATGCTGTCACAGTAGCTGCTCAGTATATCTTTCTTTTTATTCCATATTTTCACACTTCACTTTCAGCAGTTTTTCTCTTTATAATAAAACAAAAACTTTTAGGAAAGCGCTTTATGATAAGTGGAATGAAAACATGGGGTGTGGTGTTTTCATTTCCCAAGAAAAGCTTAATTTAATAACCAGGAGTTAAATGCAGAAGGCCGGTTGTGCGGGAGGGCTGGGAATCATCTATTGTTGGGTCAGAGTGACCCCAACCCAATAAAATCAACTCGTACACAAAGCTTGTCCAGCCATGGAGTTTTGTATTTCAAAGTCTGGAGGCTGATCTTTCTCTGAAATGTTGAACTTTTTAAAATAATATTAGTTTGATAGGTGAGAATCTCTGGAGGCTGGACACCCCCAGAGGATGTGATGATAGTTTGCGCCAAAGGGTCACTGGGTTTTTGGCCAGTGACCCTCTTTTAAAAGAATTATAAAAATCTCAACATGGAAAATAATTGTTTACTTATGCCAGAGGTGTTTTTTGACCAAACACACCTGATCCAGGTAATCAGCAGCAGATAATTCACGATTTCTGGAAAACCAGCAGGAAGCCGGCCCTTGAAGACTGACTTTGGACACCCATGACTTGACCTACGATATCAATCTACTAGATGCCCGAACCATCTTAAATGTCTTCTCTCATGTATTTTCACTTTTGGCTGCAGGTCATGGAGAACTCAGGTGTAGCAATAGACTGAACTCCTTTGTATGGCAGGGAGTCGAGCCTTTCATTCCAGGATCTGACTGATTCGTGTAAGTCTCCTTCAGTAAATGCTTTACTTCTGTCTCAACAGGCCAAGTTGTTTTTCTGCACATAGAAATGTGAAAATGCTTCCACTGATCGAAACGCTCAGGCGTCGTTCAGTTTGCAGCAGCTTTCTGTCCTTTGGAGGTTTCCAGCAGGATTTTCTGCTTTAAGGAACTTCATTTAGAGCTTGGAATCCCTCCAAGTGTGGACTGCTGGATCTGCAGACTGGGGGGGGGGGGGGGGTATAGGTAAGGAGGGATGGGGAGGATGAGAGTGAGTCAGGAGGGACATTCAA
The DNA here is from genome assembly GCF_002922805.2 of Oryzias melastigma. Classification (NCBI taxonomy): domain Eukaryota; kingdom Metazoa; phylum Chordata; class Actinopteri; order Beloniformes; family Adrianichthyidae; genus Oryzias; species Oryzias melastigma. The sequence goes on along the minus strand of NC_050522.1, from coordinate 96,630 downwards.
GCAGTGAGAGGAGAAGTGCTGATGAATGGGCTGATGGCACACTGACCCACTAATGTTACAGCTGTAGTGCCAGTGGCTCTGACTGGCCTGCTGAAACACACACACACACACGCCCACACACACTAAAACATGCACCGTAGCTGCGCTGCACGGGGATCGACTTTCATCCGACATTTTTCAGAAACTCCAGCAGTGTCATTTTTAAGGAGTGAGGTATCAATCTGAGTCAAATTTGGAAAATACATCATTTCAAAGTTCTCCTGAAAGCATGGCTCACATGTTCATATGAGAGGAAGCGTTGTCATGCCGAAACAGGAACAACCTGCTTTCACAACACTTAATCACACTGGGGTTTTAAACTGAGTCATCTTTGACAAGAAAATCCAATGGACGTCAGGATAGAAGCTCAAGAGCCACTTCAGTTAAAGCATGTGATCTCTGATTAGACATGACCACTATCTGAAAGTTCCAGGTCATTTGAAACTTTTTCATGTCAGAGGTTAAGCTGTCAAACAACAGGAAGTAAAGAAAATGAAAGACCCACTCTGATGAAAATTGTGTTCTTGTTCAATACTTTGTAATATATAGGGCATCCGGGTGTACGAGTGTCCGGGCGCTCAGAGTACGAGTTAAAGTACAAATATTTGCGGTGTCCAAGATCGCTGATTTGTGATCTTTATAAATATAGTAGAGTGTAGTAAAATATTATCTTGGGATGATGTATTTTTTGCTCTGAAATGCAGAATAATGTTGGATTTTAAGTTTATGAACTAAAACAAAGTCAAAAGAGCAGCATTACTGTCACCAGAAGTAAACTAAACATTGTGTTGGCGAAGCTTCCGGTTTTTTAAGTAAGAGCTTTTTTTCCTTTCAAAAACTGAGACAGAAGTTTCTCTGACTGACATAACGTCTGAAAAAAAAAAAAAAAACGAGTTAGCTTTAACACCGGAACTTTAGCTCCAGTGTTTACGTTTTTTGTGTTCGGAAGCGGAGAAACGCTGATATGCTGCACAACTGAAGTGTGGATGTCATCAGCATGAATCAGCTGATTCTGTTGCCGATACATTGTGGTGATTTAATGCAAATAATTTCAACTTTCATAGATCTAGTAAAAAGATATAAACATAGCAACAAACATTATATTAAAAAGTAAGAATCGTGATTCGATTCATGAATCGAATTGGATCGCCTCCTAAGCAACAATCCAGAGCCCTTCTCTGGCAATGACAGCTGTCAAATGTTTTCTGTAAGTCTTCACAAACCATTGTCGGTGTTTTGGTCCATTCCTCCATGCAGATCTCCTCTAGAGCAGTGATGTTTTGGGGCTGTTGCTGGGCAACACAGACTTTCAACTCGTTACAAAGATCTTTTACTGGGTTGAGATCTAGAGACTGGCTAGGTCACTCCAGGACCTTCGGTAACCGGGGAATGTGTGTTGCATCGTTACCATGCTGAAAGATGTTTCATCTTCAGTGCCCTTGCTAATAGAAGGGGAGGTTTGCTCAAAATCTTAGAAATCACGGCCCCATTCATTCGTTCCTTTACATGGATCGGTTATTCTGATCCCTTTGCTGAAAAATCACGATAATCATCATTAAAAGACCACTGGGAACACAAATCAAAAGATGATGGAACATGGAGTTCGTGTGAGGGTAATTTTTGCTTTTTTTCATAGATTAAGAAAGTATCCCAAATAAGTTGTGTTTTTATCTGGATCATTGGACATTACCATCCCACAAGACAAGAACAACCCATGAAGCCCAATAATCTTAGATCTCTCATTTTTGGACTGTTTTGGGGTGATTGTGTGGAATCTGCTCCTCATCTCCGCTGTCTGGAGACGACAGAGCTTTTTCCTCACAGAGGAATTTGCTCATTGAGTTTTTCTGGTGAGAAATGCCTGGTGGTCAAACACGGAAAGTGGGTGTCGAGCCATTGAGTAGGGTCATGCTGATGTTCACTGTACAACTAAGACTAGATCTTTCAAGTAGACCTAAGACGAAGTTCCTCAAATCTGTTCAGATTGGCTGAAATCATCTGCTGTAGAAGGTTGGTGATGCAACGATGGTCCTTAACATACAACTTTGTGTCAAAAACACTTGTTGACAGGAAAAATCTCCTCCTTGATCAGCTGCTGGCACTGTGTTTTCAGAACATGTTACATGAAAGGACACATTCCTGTTGTGAAATAAAGGAGAAATGTTTGAATGACAGTCCTGTTATCTGCTCTGGGTCAAACAAAAACCAAACACGTATGTCCTAAATAACATCTCAACCTTCGCGCTAAAAGAAACCCCCAACAGAGGAAATCCATGCAAAGAAGAAAAACATAGAAAATATCTTCCAGGCAGACGTGTACATCCCAAACAAAAGGCTGTTGGAACTGTGTGATGTTGCAGATGAGCTGCTTTCTCAAGAGGGCAAACCAAACCAAACAAAGGTGTGAATGCTTTTGTCAACACTTCCTTCATAAAAGTGAGTCTTGGATATTCCTACTCTGAACGTGTCCGATCATTTCTGCTGATAAGAATAAAAAGGAGCTAAAGAGGCAGCAAAGCTGTCCATGGTCACCTTCTACACACACATACAGTTACAAACACACACATGCATAGATACACACACATGTATAGATATGCACATGCATAGATATGCACATGCATAGATACACACACGTGCATAGATATACACACATGCATAGATACACACGTGCATAGATACACACACGTGCATAGATACACACACGTGCATAGATACACACACATGCATAGATACACACATGCATAGATACACACACGTGCATAGATACACACACGTGCATAGATACACACACATGCATAGATACACACACATGCATAGATATAGACACATGCATAGATACACACACATGCATAGATATAGACACATGCATAGATACACACACATGCATGGATATAGACACATGCACAGATACACACACGTGCATGGATTCACACACATACATAGATATACACATGCATAGATATACACACATGCATAGATATACACATGCATAGATATTCACACATGCATATAAATTGACATACATGCATATATACAAAAATGCATAGAAATTTACACACGTGCATAGATATATTGTACACAGGTATAGTTATACACACACATGCATAGATACACACATGCAAATAAATTCACACACATGCATAGATATTTATAAAGGTATTTATCCACACACTTGGATAGATACAAACATAGACATAAATGCATAGATACACACATGCATAAAAATCCACTCACATGTATAGATATTCACATGCATAGAAATTGACACACATGCATAGATACACACATGCACACATTCACAAAGGTATATATCCACACACTTGGATAGATACAAACATACACACACATCCATATATAGACAAACACGCATACACACACGCGTAAAGATAACCACAAACATGAATGCACACACACAGATATGTACACACGTGCACACACATGGATAGATATACACACAAATGTGCACCCACACATACAAAGACACACATACAGGCTTTGCCCTCCAAGCACAGCCTCCAGGCTGGCACATGGAGCAGTGGGGGAGGGGCTGCCTGCCCAAGGATGAGGCTGAATAGAGAATCAGGAGATGCAGGATGGAAGCTCAGCCTCCTGCTCCCCGTTGGATTTTAGCCTTTTTTGGAGGCGAGCAGACTCACCACATGGAATTAATCATCTGTGGAGATCAGAGCATCTTCTGTGTCTCCATCCTTGTAAAAACAAATAAATAAAAACACAATTTAAAAAGCTGAAGGTGTTGCCCAAACCTTAAAACAGATCCTGGTGAATTTTTCACTTTAACTAACAATGTCCCTGCCTACAAAAGGTCAATCAGTGCAAAGGATAGCACCTTTAAGGGTGGGGTGTTTCATTATGCTGATTATGTAAATTACTGTAGAAGAAGCTGATAACCAGAAACAGAGACGAGGCAACGAGTTGGTAATCAGCACAGAGAAAAGAGAAGGAGGGGTGTTGACCTAGTTCTGCACAAATGGCTGCTCATGTGGCAGACAGACATGATGCTGCCGTTCCCTGACGTTCCTGCCCCCGTCCTAACAGTGGAGTACAGTAAAAATCAGGAGTACACAAACTACCGTTTGAAATATTCTACAGAATGTCACATTTAGGACAAGAGTTTAAGAACCAAATCAGACAGAAATCAGTTGTGTGGACCGAGAGAACAATGATGCTTCTACTGTGAAATAAAGCCCATCTCCACTCCTGTGAGACCTGCTTTCCATTATTCTGGTGGCAGCTCAACCCTTCATTGACAGTGACTGTAATAATGACTCCCTCTCTGCTATTTGCAGCATTTTGTGATGCCACTTTGTCCAGGTCAGACTTCTACAATTCCCATCAGCAGGTATCTGCTCCAAACTGCTGGTGTCACCACATTCATCTAATAACAGCTTCTAAAAACTGTCAGAAAACCCTACACCACATGGGTCAAAGTCAAGGCCCGGGGGCCGGATCTGGCCCTCCAGATCATTTTCTTTTATTGTTATTAATGGTCCGTTGTTATCTTGCGCTTATTTCTAACTTGTATGATTTTTAAAAATATATATTTTTATGGAGAGTCAAATATTGAAAGTTATTTAAGGTTTAAGTTGATTTATTCTGGAATAATATTCCTGCCTTTTTATTATTCATAATGATGTTAAAAAGTTATAGTTTAAAGTTTTAAAAATTGTCATTCTGCTAGCTTTTTGGACTATTTTGGCATTTAACAAGATTTTTTAGGCTATTTTGGAGTTTGCTAATATTTCAGCTACATGCTAGCTGTTTTGTCTAATTTAGGCTTTTAAAAAAGTTTTTTAGGTGGTTTTGGAGTTAGGCTAATATTTACATGCTAGCTGTTTTGACTAATTTAGGCTTTAGCAATTAGCTTATATTTTAGCTGTCTATCAGCTTCAGCAATTTCAGCTATCAGCTTCAGCATTTTAAGCTATCAACTGCAGCGTTTTCATCTATCAGCTTCAGCGTTTTCAGCTGTCAACTTTAGCGTTTTCAACTCTCACTGTTTTTAACTATCAATTTCAGCATCTTCAGCTATCAGCACTAGCATCTTCAGCGGCCACATTCAACTTACAGCATTCACACCAGCATTATCACAGGTAATACTATATATCTAGTTCATAATTATGTAAAAAAGTTACAGTTTTAACATTTAAAAAATGTAGTTTTAGAGTGTTCAATAAATGTTTATCTTGTTCGGCCTGCGACCTAAGGTGTGTTTTGGATTTTGGCCCCTTGTGCAATTGAGTTTGACACTCCTGCTCTTCACACTCTTTGTAAGAAAATAAAGAAACCAGATAAAACAGAAAGTTCTAGCGCAGAACACACAGAGACGGTAGCTTTACTTTCTGTTTACTCCTGTACAATATAACCAAAGGTGTAATGACATATAACCACTGTGTGTGACGGCAACTGACCTCAATACATCAATGACAGATAAACCGTCTGCATTTCGGCACAAGGGCAAAGTTTTGATTAAAAATCTACACAATGTTAGCAAGTATCTTGTTTTCCGTCAACAATGATGCTGTCTCTACTCCACAGGAAAAGACAATCAGACTAAATAAGGGGGGATTTGTCAGCATCCCTCACCCAGGTAAACATAAGACTGGTCTCCACTGCGTGGTACCGTCCAGTATTTTGGGTGTTTCATTGTAAAATGCATCCATTAAACAGTACCGATCTGTACCTCTTGAGGGACCCCGTCAGTTGTAGGTCCATAAAAAAATAGAACTGGACTGTTGGGGTGGAGTCGCTAAAGAAAGCACCGTTATAGCGCTAAGCTAGCAATTCTGTTTTCCGCTTTACGGTGGTATTCTTCTTAGCCACCTGCAATCTTTATCTAACAACATTCAATTCTTGTTCTACACAATGTCCAAAAAGTAATGCAAGAAAAAGACGAGCTGCTGGATGACCTCTATTGTTGTTGCTTTTCTAGTCATCGCACTAGAATAACGCGCTGGCCGTCTACACCACGCATGCGCCATGAAAACAAACCAATCAGTGTTAGTGAGGCTTAACTGAGTGGAAACGCTCGTCAGAATGAACTGAACCGTAGCGTACTACTCCACCTGTAATGTATTGATCCGCTCAGTGGCAACGAGGCTAAAGTCTCCTAGACTGTCCACAGTGGCCCAACATAGTAATACATTTACATTTATGGTTTTAGGTAAATGTGTGGTCTTAAGAAGAAGTGAGCAGGCCAAAGAAAACTGATTATCATCGAGTGTTGGGATCTGGGCTGGTGCAGAAACTCACACAAGGGATCTAATGCCACGTTTCCACTGAGCGGTGCGGACCAGACCAGTCCCGTCTTGTTCGGGGGGTAGACCGATGACGTAGCTTTGCGTTTAAAACAGTGCAACTACAGCGAAAGAGAAGCTGCATCAGCTGACTTACAAATGGATGGGAATCTAAAACAATAACCGCGGAGGATAATTATAATCCGGATCAGGTGTTTATTATGGATGAAGCCGACCTTCACACTGTGGAACAGTCTGTTGTTCTGAATTACAAAGAAAAAATAAACTTTTTATGTTGATCAATACTCCAATGTTTTTCAATAAATGTTTATAAAGCATGATTGGAAGTGTTTTGATGAGTTTGGATCGGTAACGGACATTCTTCGGCTGCGGGGTCGGATGAGCCGGAAATGGGGGGGTGTCTCTGTATTTGTAAATTCTTCTCGTCTTCAGTCCCCAACTCCCGCGAATAAGGAGGAATACTGTATGTAAAGAATTTGTTATTCTTTGCAAGAAGATTGCGAGGGGCAAACAAGAATGCAGTCGAAAAGAGGACAAAACTTTTAGTTTGGATCTTGAGTCGGGAAAAGCGCTGGTCGGACGCTTCCTGTTGTCGTAAACCTTTACGCCAATCAATTGGTTATACCGGGTGATGACAGAAGTTCCGCCCTAACCGGTCCATTCCATTTTTCTATAGACCTACGACCAACGAGGGGCCAGAAATGGTCCCAGTCGGTCCTGTTTGATGGGTCCATTTTGAAATAGAAAGTCAAAAGTGAAAACAAGGCATGAATGTTTTCCTGATGGCAATAGAGCGGCCTGAGCAGAATTCATTCATTTACTTTACAACATCAGAAATGTCAGGACACCCCCTTTTGTTACAGTCATCATCAGGTCACACCGGTGGGAGGCTTTCTCACCCAAACACTGACGCTGGTAGGATTTGCTAACAAAGAAGAGAACTTAGTCTGCATGTGCGTGTACCAAAGGTAAGGGAATGTCCCTCTGCCTGACGGCTGATGGACTGGACCGTAGTCAGAATGCTGTTAAGCCGACGTTGAAGATCCACTTTTTCCTTTTAGGCCGATCGACCAGTAAAACATCTTTCTGATGGCTCATCGATCGCTTAAGGTTTTTCATACAGATACTTGGTATTTATGTCCATGGCAAACCCACATGAGAGCAGAGCAATTTAGTCCTCTTTTCATGAGGCTACCTCTTCATCCATGACAAACTCACTCCCTCCTCTTTTGCTGGCTCCCTCTTTTTGTCTTTCTCTTCCTCCATATCACTTTCCAATCAGCTAAAGTCCCCTGGCACAGCAGAGTAATGTGTCATCATCCACTGCTGAACACACACACATGCTGATGGACAAACACGTTCACTGGTCCTGTTCTATAATGTCATTATGGCACCCACTGAGTCAAATTACACTGAATCAATAGGTCTTGTTTATCTGTGTGGGGGCCTTCCTACTCTCAATTAAAGAAGAGGAGAATGTGAAAGGGGCGGGAAGATGAAGTGTATGTATGAGGTTCCTTTTAAGATTAAATGCTGGTCTTATCTGCCACCAACATGCCACTGCATGACTTTGAGGGGGCTGTTCTGAGTTCACATGTGCAGATCCTTTGCCAGACATACGTGATGCAAGATAAGCTCGCTAACCCCTCCACCGTCTCAACCAGAGACCCATTGAGATGCAACCCGGCGTCTGAGAAGAGCCTGGCAACAATGACGAGAATGTTAATGATCTGCTTTTTTTCACTGCAATGTAAACAGCACACTGGGACGGATGCGTCTCTGCATTGATTTTACCACTTTATCACACAGGACACAATGCAACCGCTTCAAGATTCACTGATAAACATTCCTGGAATTGCCAGGAGTTTTTGTGGAAGTCAGTCAAGATGTTACTGACGGGAATACGGAGGAGCAGGGGGTGTGCTGGTCCAACTCAGATTCTCTTCAAGAATCAGTGAACTGTTGTTTCATTGCCTCAAATCTACCAATGTATCACTGTCTTTAAGAAGTTCAAGTATGAAGAAATGATTCATTTTGTGGTTGTAATAACTGAAACAGCCATCTATTTCTTAGTAATACCCGCCGTGTTCGGTACAGGGGGCAACAGAAAAAATTGGACAGTCCATCATCTAAAGTGAAGCAGCGTGAAGGTGATCAAAATAAACATTCAAAGATCAAACCAGAAGATTTGGTCTTTACATACAGTGGGGATCAAAAGTTTGGGCACCTCAGGTAAAATATACATCATATATTATTGTACATCACATGTATCAAAGTCAAGGCTTGGGGACCGGATCCAGCCCTCCTCTTAATTATATCTTGCCCCCCCAGATCATTTTATTTTATTGTTATTAATGGCCCGATGTTATCTTGTTCTTATTTCTAACTTGTATAATTTTGACAAAATATATTTTTATGGAGAGTAAAATATTGAAAGTTATTTAAGGTTTAAGTTGATTTGTTCTGGAATAATATTCCTGCCTTTTAATTATTTATAATTATGTTAAAAAGTTATAGTTTTAAAGTTAAAAATTTGGCATTGTTTCTATTCTTTCTATTCATTCATCACAGGGTGATTTTGGGGAGCTGGACAGTCGTGCAGTGGTCAGTGACTCGAATTGTGACTGGAATCCCAGCTGGGATCTTTCTGTGTGGAGTTTGCATGTTCTCCCCGTGGGTTTTCTCTGTGGACACTTCATACGTTAATTGGTTTCTCTAGTGTGGCCCTGCAACAGACTGGCAACCTGTTCTCGCCCTACAGTAGCTGGAACAGGCTCTGGGAACCCTGTGGTACTGAAAGGGATTTACCGGGGTAAGAAAATGGATTCTTTGAGATTTGAGATCCTTTGTAAAACGTCAGTTCTTTTTTCTGGTAAAATGACAAAGGCAGAAATCTTTGTTGGCGGCAGAGATTGACAGCTAAGTCCACAGAAGTCTCCCATGGGGGTCAGTCAGCTCATTATTGACACTTTCACAGGGAAGCAATTAACACAATGAATGCAGCCCAGACAGCCAATTAGGAACATATTGTTGAGCTGCACTACATGAGCATCAGATGAGGACAGTCAGAGGAACTCTCCAGCTCTGCCGCAGTTATGAGAAACAAACGCAGATCCAGCTGGGAGGCTGCAAGCTGAAGGTCAAGAAGAGGAATATACTCTGTGATTGAAAGAGAAGAATGTCAATTTGTTGTGGTGGGAACAAAACAGGAAGATGAAGGAGGGGAGGAATTTTGGAAGAGAAACAAAGGACAAGAGGATCAGGGGGTGGAAACAACAGCAGAGGAAGAGAGGCCGAGAAGAGACCAGATGCAGGGCCACAAGAACGCTTGGACTGGAGAAAGAGGATTCTATCCTCCTTGCTTTGTGACTCAGATTCTCTGGTTCTATGAAACATTTGAGGGATGGAGTCAGTGGATCATAGAGACAATCTTTTGAGCATCGGAGCATGCAAAGATGCATGGTGTTGAGGGTAGATAACAGTGCCAGTTAGTTGGATATACATTAGTTTAAAACAGTGGTGCCACAGATGATTATTTATGTAGTCGACTAATCACCAATTATTTTTTCAGATTAGTCAACTCATCGAGTCATGGGTAAACTGGATGTAAAGCACACATCTTGACCATCATTAACTTTAAACTAACTAAAAACTAGAGATATAGCATTACCTGTGATAATACTGTAAGCTAAGGGTGACAGAGCCTTTGCAGCAGTAGCTCCATCCCTCTGGAACTCCCTACATCTCAGCCTCAGATCTGTTGACTCAGTGTTTTCCTTTAAAAAGCAGCTAAAAACACATCTTTTTAAAATTGCTTTTTCTTAACTCTGTTTATGTCCTGTTTTTATATTTGGTTTTACTTTGTGTTTTATTCTGTGTTTTACTGTAAAGCACTTTGTGTTTTTTATCTTGAAAGGTGCTATATAAATAAAATGTATTATTATTATTATTTTTATTATAAGCTGAATTTGGCTGATGAAGATGCTAGTGGTGATAGCTAAAGATGCTGAAATTGATAGCTAAAAGCGCTGAAGTTAATACCTAAAAAAACGCTGAAGCTGACAGCCAGCTAAAATATTAAGTAATGCCAAATTAGCCTAAAAAACTGAAACAAGCCTAAATTAGCCAAAAGAGCTAGTATGTAGCTGAAATATTAGCTAAACTCCAAAATAGCATAAAAAACCTTAAAGAATGCCAAAAATGTCCAAAAATCTAGCTTAATGCCATCTTAACTTTCAACTTTACTACACTCGGACTCCATATAAAATAAAGAAACGACTAATCAACTATTAAATTAGTCGCGACTATTTTAATAGTCGATTAGTCATCGATTGGTCGATTAATCGTGGCAGCCCTAGTTTGAAACCACAAAAACAGATTTTTATCAATCAACCAACAACACCCGCCCCTCCGGTTTCTGATAAAAGGGAAGCTGGAAGTGGCTCCACCACAATGACTCCACCTCACAACCCATACAGGAGCAATTGGGAGAGACAGAGATAAAGGAGAGTTTAGCTCAGCCCAAACACCTGCAAATCAATACAACTCACCTCTAAGTATGCACAAATGTAAGCTCCAATAAAATCACAACAGCAGATTAAAACATTTATTCCAATATTTGCTTCCAATTTAAGTGAAATCGCAAAAGAGCAAATAGAACAAATGAACCAGTTCAAAGTCCCCCTCCTTTTTAACATGTATGTGTGGCATTTTTCTTATGAAAGAAGAAATCATTTCATTTTTGCATTTCTTTCATTACATCACAACAGCTCTGCTGCACATGCACTAAACCCTCATCTGTTCCTAGTGTCTAGTTCAGGTTCTGGAGAAGAGAAGATGGTATCTTCACATTGACTGCAGTCAAATGAGCCGCCGTTCACATTTCTGTGGTCAAATCAGCATCACTGGATTTTTGGTGTGAGTTTCATCCAATACTTACGGTAGCAGGACTGAGAACGCTGGAAAATCTCCACCAGACTCCACGGAGCTTCTTGATGTGACCACGGAAATGTGAACGGCGGCTCATTTGACCGCAGTTGGAAAGGATTGTAAATCAATGAAAGAGCATTTTGATGTTAGCTTTGATTATTTTATCAAGAACTCTGAGAAACCAATGATTGAATGTATTGATCACAGTCAATAAACATTGGAGAATTAGCTAAAAGAGTCTTTGGTGAACTGGAAGGAGAAAGAATCAGGATTTTGGAGGAAGTTCTGTCCATGAAGATCTTCACTTCCTCGTCCAGCTGACATCCGGATCAGAACCATACGGCTGGACATTACCCAGATTGATGGATGTTTTTATGTAGCAGCGGTGAAGATTTACGCTAGTGAGACACAGAGCGGGCTGCACGGTGGCGCAGTGGTTAGCGCTCTTGCCGCACTGCGAGAAGGCCCCGGTTCGAATCCCGGCTGGGGGATCTGGGACCTTTCTGTGTGGAGTTTGCATGTTCTCCCCGTGCATGCGTGGGTTTTCACCGGGGACTCCGGCTTCCTCCCACCGTCCAAAAACATGCTTCATAGGTTAATTGGTGGCTCTAAATTGCCCCTAGGTGTGAATGTGAGAGTGAATGTGTGTGTGATTGAGGCCCTGCGACAGACTGGCGACCTGTCCAGGGTGAACCCCGCCTTCGCCCATCAGCAGCCGGGATAGGCTCCGGCACCCCCGCGACCCCGACAGGGACACAGCGGTTAAGGAAATGGATGGATGGATGGATGGAGACACAGAGCTATCATAATCAGACAGAGGGGATGAGGGGCAGGGCTATTCAGCTCAGCTCCAAAAGCCACACCCCCTCAGAGGAGATTTTGGAAACAGAGGCTTCAGATCAACATGAAAAAAGGCTTTTTAAGACACTTAGGTTGTAGGATTTGGGTTAAAAACTTCATAATCAGAATTAAAACAATACTGGGAATGTTTTTTTAAATAAAAAAACGTCACAGGGGGACATTAAAGTAGAATTTAAACGCATGAAATTGTTAAAAGTAAAAACAAAGTCTGTGCTTTAGACTTGTGCATCGATAAGTCTCCAGTGACTTGGTGAAATGATGTTTCTCAATCTGAAAATGTTTCCAGTGTCTTCACTGAAAACCTGAAATGTATTTACTTTATAAGAGCTTTGGTGCGGCCCGCACAATAAACGTGTGGTAAAGAGGTTTAGGTCATAATGGTGATGTGGTCACAGCAGCAGGATTTCCTGAAAAGAGATCGTTTTATTTTAGCATTTTAGGTTGTTTAAAAAGGATTTCCCAGCTGTTTAGAACTCAACTGGGAAAAGCTGTAAAAAGTCATAAATCAGGTTTAAGCTTTAGAATAAAAGGGTTTCCTGTTAAAGATTTTTGTTAAACATACTTATAAAAGAAATCTCTCTCTTAATCTCGTCTTCCCGTCTGCTCCCGCTCCTCCCTGCCTGATCTCTGTCTCTCCATCCCTTTGTGGTCCTCCTCATTGTCTGGTTGTGTAGCGCGACTGTTTACTATGGGGGTAAACATTGAAATGACGGTTCGGGTCACAGTCAGGGTCACTCTCTCTGCCTCTTCTCTGCTTCAGCTTTGCACCAACATTTGGCCTCTTGCCCCAGCCCCCCCCCCTCACCCGCCCTGCATCCTGATTATGAGCTAGTAATGAGAGGTCTAGACATGCTTGATCAGGATTAAGTCCAGGGACCGCGGGCAGGCAGAGCCAGGTCAGAGTGGGAGAGGCACCACACACCCCTGCTGGCTTGGGATGGGCATCAAAAGTGTCACTTAGAGGTTTTGGAGGAAAAGGTCAAGAACAGGAGGATCAAGGGGGGGCACAGAGATGTTTCTGTTCTCTACTGCAGCTCTGCATTAATCCTATCTACATTCAAATGTTGCTGAGGTCAGTGGTTCCTACGGCAACATGCCAAAAGTTTAATTCAGATTTTTCCAAAACAATTTATTCGTTGCTTCTACTTTGAGACAAAAACTCTGGCATCAGCACATATTTCTGCATGAAACATTAAAAAAAATGCAATTTTATTTTATTAAAAGATTCCATTCTTTAGGACACGAATCATTAACATTTCTGGCAACTAAAGTACTTTTGGTTTGTGGTTCTGGTTGGAAGCTGCTCTTATTTTCTGCTGTAACTGATTTATGTCATTTTTCACATTTTGAAAGAGTCTGAATTCAATAGTGACTGTCATGAAATCCTGGTGAAGTTTGTACACGTGTGGATGTCATTCCGTTTGGTTTTGGTTCTGTTGTGTCCTGCAGGTCTCAGGTGGGTCTACACCGGTCTCACACCCAGATTTCCAGATCTTCCTTTCTGAACCCAATCACATTACAAATGCGTGGTGTGTGAGCCCTCTCAAAGTTGGCTTACAGCAGTATTATTCTGGGTTTGTGACTTGTTCAGACATTGTCAGTCTTTACAAAATGTTTAAAAAAAATGTGAATAAGTTTTACATTTTCTCCAGAAAAAAGTAGCCTATATTTGATCATTTTCTTGGAAATGTCCATGTTCCATGTGTGATTCCAAGTGAAAATGTATGCACATATGTTGGATTTTCTGTTAAACGGTAAACAGAGGATACACAGACTACCACCTTGTGATTCCGGTTCCTTCAAAATCAGGAAAACTCAAAGGATTAAAGTATGAAAAGTAATTTTGCAAACTGCTGAAGGTACAGTCCAGGATGATCGAGAATTGGTTCACACCGCAAAAGTGCGCGAAATGCACGCGGAACCGCTTTACCTCCAGTTTACACCAGGCGCAGATCAAGAGAAGCATTTTTGGCTCAGCTGTGAAAAGTTTCTTTAGATACAAAAATAAGATTGCATTTGTCAATCAAGGTATTTTATTGTGAAAAATTTGACATATTTTGAAAATTAACCTTTTTTTTTTTGTATATCTTAGTGTAACTTCCTGCAAGGATTGACGCAAAAACGATCGCTGCACGGTGCGAGCTGCACTGAAAAAAATGAGACATCGAACAATTCACAAAAGTTCTGTAATTTGTTACATTCAAAATTATTAGTTTTTATCCAATTAAAATGCTGAGTTGATGGTTTATTCAACATAAAAAATTAATTTAGCAAAAAGACTAATATTTTTAAATGTAGTGTGGTCGCTGAAGACCGCAGTGTTTCGCATCCGTAAACTACCCCATTGGTCAGGAGTGTCAAACTTAATCGCACCAGAAGCCAAATCCAAAACACACCTTAGGTTGCGGGTCAAACAAAATAAACATTTATTGAACATTAAAACTAAAATGTTAAAACTGTAACTTTATAACATAATTATGAACTGGATATATAGCATTACCTGCAATAATCCCAGTGTGAATGCTGCAAGCTACGTTTGGCAGCTGAAAATGCTAGTGCTGATAACTGAAAATGATAGCTAAAAACATTGAAGCTAATAGACAGCTAAAATATAAAAAAGATTAGCTAAATGCCAAATTAGCCTAACAAACTAAAAAAAGAACATAGATTAGCCAAAACGGTTAGCTAGCTGAAACATTAGCTAAACACTAAAATGGACAAAAAAAATGAAAAAAAAACTAAAGTAGCCAAAACAGCTAGCATGTAGCTGACATATTAGCTACGCTCCAAATAGCCTAAAAACATTGTAGTAATTGACAAAATAGTCCAAAATAGCTGACATAATGCCAATTTTTACAACTTTAAAACTGTAACTTTTTAACATAATTATGAATAATAAAAAGGTGCAAATTGTTACGAGGATTTTCTTAAGTAAATCTTATTAGTTTTTTTTTCAGTGTACTCTCCATAAAAATATTCCCTGCCTTGACTTTGACACAAGTGCCATAGGTTAAGCAAAGCATAATGGGAGTGGCCACTGTTCTGTGCCGCTTCTGGTGTGAACCAGGGGTTAACCCTTTTCCTTCTACTGGTAACCAGG